>NC_046157.1:158741593-158858837 GCF_011064425.1 Rattus rattus
GGACTGGAAAGTAAAAACACAGCAAAATATTGGACATATTGAATAGTAGTGGACAGTGTGTAAATTTTCATTATATTGCTTTTCAAAAACTTATTTTTTGAGACAGGATTTCATTTTGTAGACCTGGCTGGTGTCTGGCTGGTTTGTAGGCTAGCTGTGAACTCAAGAGATCTGTCTGCATATCTGCCTCTGCTTCCTGAGTGCCGGGATTAAAGGCGTGTGTCACTAAGCCCAGTGAGAAGTGCTTGTTAACTAGGAAATAACTTCAAATTCCGAGGAAAAGGCAATCTGTAAAATAGAACATTTACTTTTTCTTTTGTAGAAAGGGATCAAGTCTGTGTTACTTGTAGTTAGTCCCTCCTTCGGTCTTAGTCTGTAAAAGTGTTTCTTATGGACTGCAAGGATGGAAATTAGAGCTGTATTCCAAGAAATTGCCCACAATCTGCAGCTGCTGTGTCCTTGGCCTGTGTTCCATATTTAGATGACTTGGTTTGGAAGGAGGGAGGGGACTGACATGACCACCTGGCAGAGGAAGTCCCATAAAGTGCTGGAAGGATCTGAGAGGGAGATTCCTGAGCCTGCAGGAGCCTGCAGGAGCCTGCAGGAGCCTGCAGGAGCCTGCTTCCACCTCACTGTAGCTCAGGGCTGGGTTTTCTGTTGCAGGTGTGACGGCTGTGAGGCAGTTCTCCTGGGCATTGAGCAGCAAGTTCTGAGAGCCAACCAGTACAAAGAGAACCACCACCGGACTCAGCAGCAGGTGGAAGCCGAGGTAACTAGAAACGGAGCATTTGTTCCCCTCCTTAGGGTGGCCTAGGAATTAGCTTGCAGCGTCTTTGTCTCGCTTTGCTGTAAATTTACCAGGTAAACACGCCTCGGGGTTAGTACTGGAGTTTACAGAGAACGAGCGGGCTGAGAGTGTAGAATGCAGTTAGTACTGGAGTTTACCAGAGAACGAGCAGGCTGAGAGTGTAGGATGCAGTTAGTACTGGAGTTTACAGAGAACGAGCAGGCTGAGAGTGTAGAATGCAGTTAGTACTGGAGTTTACAGAGAACGAGCGGGCTGAGAGTGTAGAATGCAGTTAGTTCTGGAGTTTACAGAGAACGAGCAGGCTGAGAGTGTAGAATGCAGTTAGTACTGGAGTTTACAGAGAACGAGCGGGCTGAGAGTGTAGAATGCAGTTAGTACTGGAGTTTACAGAGAACGAGCGGGCCGAGAGTGTAGGATGCAGTTAGTACTGGAGTTTACCAGAGAACGAGCAGGCTGAGAGTGTAGAATGCAGTTAGTACTGGAGTTTACAGAGAACGAGTGGGCTGAGAGTGTAGGATGCAGTTAGTACTGGAGTTTACAGAGAACGAGCGGGCTGAGAGTGTAGGATGCATGCATCTTCAGTGTGCGTACTGTGTTGCAGCTGCTGAGGGAAAGAAATGTTGGTGCTGTGTTTTAAAAATAGAAGGGAACTGGAGAGATGGCTCAGCGGCGAAGCGGACTTACTGCTTTTACAGAGGACTTAGGTTTGGCTCTCAGGCAGCTCACAACCACCTGAAACTCCAGTTTCCAGGGTCCAGCACCACCTTCTGGCCTCCATGGGCTCTTACATGCACATGTACACAGATGTACATTCAGGCAAACACACATACACTTAAATAAAGTATCAAAAACTATTAAAATTTGAAATGTGAGGAAAGGGACAGGTCACCCCTGTCATACCAGTTAAAATAATACATCACCTACTGGCCCTCTAGAAAACGTAGAACAGACTGATGTAGGCAGAGAGGGCAGGATTCAGGGCTTTGTCATTGTGGAACCACGAACAGGTGCTCATGTCCCTGCCGTACTTGAGGGTTTACTGCATGCTCACCTGAGCACAATGCATCTCTCCAGAGGTGATTGTCATACCCTCCTGTGTTGTTGCTTCTGTTATGCTTGGCCCACATTATAGCCATTTTCTCAGTTGAATAAGTAAGATACATTTTTTTCCCCATTTGTCTTTAAATTACATTGTTGTTCTCGGAGGGGAGAAACTTGATGTTTTCCTTCCAAGTCTCAGAACAACAATTTTCTGGTGAGTTGTGCCTTCCAGAGCCTCCCTCTGAGTTCAGTCAGCCCTATGACAAACTGCCTGAGAATTCTCTCGTATTAGCCTTTTATAGAGAAACATTATTTAAGTATCGTTGCATGTACCTGGGGAGACATAATACATAGCCTTCCCAGGCTTGGCTGTGCCTCTGAGCAGGTATCTGGAGGGAAGGGAATGATGGCTTGCAGCACCACAAAGCCCCTTTCATTACATTTGCTTTTGGAATCGATTTTTCTTTATATTTGAATGTGCCTGTGTCTGGTGTTTTGTGGGATGTTAATATATAGCTATTGTTACACATTCACAAAATAGGCTGTGTTCCACCCCACTTCGGTAATAGAACAAGAGTGTTATTTTTTTTTTATTGTGTAGAAAATCCCTCAGGAATTAAGCTGTTACAGTGTGCTAAAACCATGTCTCCTGGGTACCTCAGAGAGCAATTCTTATCATCTCTCCCATCTCTGTAGCATTTCCTGTGGGCCTGATTTCTGTTTGCTTGTTTTGCTTTTGCTTATTTTTCAAAATTCAGCCCAGGCCCAAGCAGACTTCAAGGCTTTCAACCCTCCCACCTCAGCCTCTGGAGTGCTGGGACTGTCTTACCTCTCAGCGTACCTGTCTGTCCCCTATACCTGCCCTGTCTTCTCCCCGTCTCCTCCCCAAAGGCACCTTCCTACCCTGGGGAGCTCTCGTGTCCCTTGCTTGTCTTAGGGTCTCTAATATTGCCAGGGCACAGGTTTGTTAACAGGCGCAGCCCACTGGAATGTTCTGGGCCCTATGCTTTGAAGATAACCCTAGGTAATTTGGGTGAGGGAGCTGGGGCAGAAATAGCCTATAGGTCAGTCCTTTGAGGAAGGAAGTCAGAAGGGCCCTGGTCAGATTTATGTGAAAGAAGACACATTTGTGGGAATACTTGTTATCAAATGGATGGTAGGTGGGGGTGTGACTAGATACCTTCAAATCTTTGAAGCTAAAATGGGTTTGACTGTTAGACCTGCCTGGGTCCTAGATGTGGGTATCTACATTCAACCCTGTACTACCTGGCAGAAACACTAATTGTCATTGTCTGTCTTTCTGTCTGTGGTCTGTCTGTCTCTCAGTGTGTGTCTGGGTGCATGGGTCTGTAGGTTCATGTGGATGCCAGAGAACTACCTCAGGTGTCATTCCTTGGTACTCTACTTTTTTTTGAAACTGGGTCTCTCATTGGCCTGGACCTCTCCAAGTCGTCTTGGAGGGATCTGCCTGTGTGCCACCAAACACTGGGATTATACATGTATTCTTTGCTTGGCATTGTGTATGAGATCAGGTTCAGGTCTTTGTGCTCGCATGGTAAGCACTTTGCTGACTGTGCTATTCGCTTAGCTTACTAGTTGTTTTTTTAAAAAGCAGAGTTCTGGCGTTTATTAAAAGACGACTTATTTATTTATTTAGCACGGTTTCATTATGTTGTCCTGGCTAGCCTAGAACTTGCTGTGTAGACCAGGCTGGCCCTGAACTCACAGAGAGCTTCCTGCCCCTGTCTCCCAGTATATGCCACTGTGGTTGGCTAAAGACATTTAAACAAGAATTTTTTTACTTTTTTTTCTTTTGATTTTTCTAGACAGGGTTTTTCTGTTTAGTGTTGGTGTCCTGGAATTCAATCTGTACATCAGGCTGGCCTCGAACTCATAGAAATCCACCGGCTCCTGCCTTGCAAGTGCTGGGATTGAAGGCGTGCTTGGCTTACTTTATTTTATTTATGTGTCTGTTTGAGTCTATGCCACATGTATTGGGTGCCTGAGGAGTCCAGAAGAGGATGTCAGATCCCTTCCCACTATGGGAGGTTGTGAGTTGGCATATGTGGGTACTGGGAACTGAACTGGGTTTCTCTGCAAGATCAAAAACTGCTTTTAACTGCTGAGCTGTCTCTTCAGTTCCAATCTAAAGAAACTTTTGAACATCAGTAAAATCTATCCCCAAATCTATCACAAAAACCTGAAAAACATTGAAACATTTGAGGTTCAAGTCATTTAAGATACTGGATGGTCAGACTGCACAATGATACTGATTCAGTACCAAACATGCATCTGTTTTGATCTGGAAGCTCCCTGGAAGAGCATGTCCCTTATAGGGAAGGATGCTCCCACTCATGCAGCGGTAAATAGTTCTGGTACCAAAACACTAGTTCTTAAACTCCAAAACGTGGGCTGGGGAGGTTGCTCTGCCACAGGTGAGAGCTTACTGCTCTTCCAGAGGACTCAGTTCACAGCACCCTGGGTGGCTCCTAACCACCTATAACTCAAGCTCCAGGGAACCAATGCTCTCTTCTGGCCTCTGGAGCCATTTTTCCAGCTCCTAGTTCCATGTTTTTGCTAAACTCATTTCCATTTATCCATGAGCAACCTGTTTGTCTTCCTCTGGGCTTTTGAATATCATTTCAGATTTTGTTGCAGAGGACTTGGGCTCCTCTGGGTGGTCCTTATACTTAGAACAGGACTCAGTGAGTTTCAGGTATGAACAGGTAGGTCATACAAGTTTTGTTTCTCCCTCCAGGTTAGCAACATTAAGAAGACACTCAAAGCAACAGCGTCCTCCTCAGCTCAGGAAATGGAGCAGCAGCTGGCTGAACGGGAGTGTCCCCCCCATACTGAGCAGAGGCAACCCACTAAGAAGATGTCCAAAGTGAAAGGTCTGGTCTCCAGCCGCCACTAGGGCCGGCTGGGGCAGCTGGCACTCAGCAGGCCTGGGTCAGGTGGGAGGGGACACCCAGGGCCTATTTCCTCCCCTCTCTAACTGCAGTGAGTTCCAGATCTGCCCGCCCCTCACCAGTACCTCCCCATCCATTGGTACCATTTCGGAAAATGATTGCTCCTCCCTTGCCTCCTTTCCTAGTTGTTCCCTTCAGACTCAGGGGCTCAACGGATGCCATCCTAACAGGGTCCAACACTGCCTGGCTTCCCTGCAGGGTCCTTGTCTCTGGGATGGGCTACCTCCCTCCCAGTTGTTCTTTTGCCCCTGTCATTTTGTCAGGCTGGTCCTAAGCTGGAGGCAGTTTCCCCAGCCCCGAGGGATGACTGTGGAGGTGGCTCCTCTCTGAGTGAAGAGGGGGCCTTGCTTCTCCAGCCCCATGTACCACAGTACCCACAATGGTGCAAGTGTCTCTAGCCAGGTAGCCACATTGTTTCCCTCTCCTGCCTTACCCCTGTTGGCAGTGCCAGTGCAGGCCATGGAGGGATGTGGTGCTGGGCTATGTTTACTAAACCTTTGGGTTTTCAGCCTCTTAAGCCCAGCCAGGATCTCTCATCGAGTTGGGGCACTAGGCTGACTAACCTCTGGTGTCTGATACCAGTGGGGGTGCTTGGGTCTGTGGCGGCAGAAGGAGTTTCTCCTAGCTTGGTGTCCTCTGCTGGCTGCTCTTCCTGCTGCCTCTGACCGCTCAGCCTTGATTTGGCATTTAGGCTGCCCACTGCCCACTGGGATTGTCTGGCAACATTTGCTCTCCCAAGATCTTTCATGCCTCCTGGCTGCCCCTGGGGTAGGAGTGGTGGTGCCGAAGCCCCTCAGACTGGTGAAGGACCATTGCTGCTTCTTTCTCCTTCCCACCCCTCCTTGGCTGGCAACCCAGAACCCTCTGATGACATCATACTCCACTCCTGGCCAGAGAAAAGGACTTGACTAGACTTTCTGAACTTGAACAGTTTCAGGTTATATTTTAATTTTTTTTTGTACAGGTTGATTCTAATACATTTCAACATGCTTTTTTCTCCCTTTGTGTCAATATTTGTTATAGTCTAATCGCCGGTGTGTGTGTGTGTATGTAGGTGGGGGGATTATATGCGTGGGGAGTATGGGGTAGGGGGGTGGTGGGTGGTTGGGGTGGAGGGTAGGGGTGTGTGTGTGTATGTGTGTGTATGGTGTGTGTGGGGGTGTGTGTGTGTGTTTGTGGGTGTATGTGTGTGTGTGTGGGGGGGCTGTGTCTGTGTGTGTGTATGTATGTATGTGTGTGTGTGTGTGGGGGCTGTGTCTGTGTGTGTGTATTTTGTTTCCTAAGGGGAGATGGAAGACCTGTACTGATTTAAACCTCATTGAGCTTGAAAAAGCACATTTTAGGAAAAAAGAAAAAGAGAAATGTAGATTTGACGTATGCGATTGTGGAATGTGAGGTTGTACAGCTGGTGGGTTTAGAGGGCAGTAGTTCTGGTGGTTCAGGAAATGTGATGCTATTTTAGTGCATGGGTAAAATGGGTTGATCCAGTGTTAAAGAATTCTTGTTTTCCTTTCATGCTGCCTAACTCTAGGTTCAGTTTGATTCCCTAAGTTTGTTTGATGAGTCCCCAGATCAATCACATGCTCTGTGGAAGAGTGCTTCTGTTATTAAATAAATGTGGCACTCCCTACACTCCATCCTCACTGAGGTTCATTACTAAGGCCTTGGAGGCATCTTGGGGATGAAGCTCAAGCCCACATTGATTTCACTACCGATCATTGTGAGTATTGATATTTCCAATAGAATATACTTTGGGTAAGTTTGGTAAACAAATACTTCTCAAAACCCCTAAGAGATGTAGAACAGCTCCCAGCCTCATAGATATTTTTCCCACTGCTCTCCCTAGATGCCAGACAGGGACACACTGTGAGCAAGTTACTGTTCATCCTCTTTTCTCCAACTGGCAAGTTAATTTTATTTTTTTCCAAGGCAGTGTTTCTCTGTGTAGCCCTGGCTGTCCTGAAACTCACTCTAGACCAGGCTGGCCTCGAACCCAGAGATCTACCCAAGAGCATTGGCCAGGAAAACAGCTATATCTTACCTCCTTTGTTCTTACTGTGATGGGAGATTCTGTAAGAGTTCAGTTTCTCTCCCTGTGCTGATTTTTCTCCACCCACCATTTCTTTCATTTCTGCATCGTCCATCTCCAGTGCCTGTATGTGACAAAGAATCTTGTATCCCAGGGAGATCGTCTCTGGATCCAATGTCTCTTTTTAGCCACCAGCTTTTTCTGTTTTGAACAAGCAGGCTTCTTGACCCTTTCCTGCCTTTCCTCTCTGCTCCTCCTCCTCCTCAGGCTCTGCCTCTGGGCACCGCCTTCCTCCTCCTCTTGCTTTTCTCGTCCATCAAGGAGACCATTGGGCTCCGGCTTTCTGACCAGTTAGCACTGATGAGTGCTCTCTCAGCCAAGGCGCTGACACCCCCAGGCCTTTCCTGTGTTTCTCTGCCAGCTTTAAGTGTTCTGTGGGGATGTGTTAGTTGCTTTCTGTTTCTATGACAGAAAGTTGAGGTGATCGGAAGCTTCAGTAATGGTTCCTGGTCTCCATTGTTTCTGGCTGTGGAGGGCAGGGCATCATGGTGGAGCTGAACTGCTCATCTCTAGGCAGCTGTGGAGAAAATGAAAGGAAGGGCCTGGGACAAGATTTCCTGACCAGCCAGGCTCCATCTCATAGCAATCCCACTACCCTGGACCAAACCACAAGGACCAAACCTTTAGGGTGGCGAACACATTACAGATTCCAACTCTGACACAAAGCATTTTCTTCAGACTATGATATGTGCTTTCTAGGGTTCATTGTGACCTTCCGTTACTTTCCCATGTCCTCCATAGGTTGTGTGACTCACTCCCATGGCTCCAGTTTCACCTCTCACCCAGCCTTTCCATGGTTATTCAGTGTGAAAAACACAGCCAGTTGGCCATTTCCCCATGTGTTGTCAATAAGTGATGTTACCCGTCCAAGTTTCTTGTGGTTGCCATAACAAAAGACCTCAGGCCATGTGTCTTAAACAACAGAATCAATTTTCTCACAGTTCTGGAGGCTGCAAGTCCAAGGTCATTGTGTTGGCAAGATTGATTTCTCCGGAGGCCTGTGTCCTTTGTGTGCAGACGGTTGTCCTCATGTCTTCTCTGTCCTCACAGGACCTTTTCTCTGTGTATACAGAGCGAGTTCTTCCTTCATGATCTCATTTAACTCTTTCCTCCCCAAAGACTCCATTTTAAAATACACTCATAATAGGGGGAAGCCTTTAAAATTAATTTAGACACAACACAGTCCATAATAGTCGTTACCTGACTGAGAATTTGAGGTTTATCCTTAATGCATTCCTGTACTGTATTTGGTTCAACCACATCTTTATTGTTTGAACCAGTCTTTCCCACCTCCCTTGCCACTTTAGGAACTTGAAAACTGGCTCATCAGCATCCTTTTTGGGTGTACGTTATGTGCTAGGAATGTAGCCAAAGGTCAGAACATGCAGGTTACAGAAGTAGAGGGAAGCCAACTGTGGTGGTTGGTGCTTGCAATCCCTGCCCTCAAAATGATGCAGGAGGCTAGCTTAAGGCTAGCCTGGGTTACATAATGAGCTCCAGGCCAGCCTGGGCTGCAAGTGTGACACTTCCTCAAAACAACAAGGTAGATGGACAGAAATTATAGAGTAGAAGTAAACTGTCAAGTCAAAGTTACCCATTCAAGCTTTTTTAAATAAATAAAACAAAAACGAAAAATACCCATCAAAGAGCAAAGAGGACCACAAAAGCTTAAGACCATTAGCTTAAATGTCAATTTAAATGAACAGTTTGCTGGAAAGAGATGAATGACTATGATTTATTCATGAGACCAGGGAATTAAGAAATTAAAAATAGTGAAAGCTGATTGTGGTCAAGCCAGATGACCCGAGCTTCGTCCTGGACACATATATAGTACTGACTACTGACTCCTTCAAATTGTTCTCTGACCAACACGAGTACCCCGTGGCATGGGTACTTTAAAAAAAAAAAACAAACCAAAACCCAGGTGTGCTGGCACACAGCTCTAATTCCAGCACTTAGAAGGCCAGTGGATCTCTGAGTTTGAGCCCAGTCTGGTCTGCATACAAGCAGACATTTTACTAATCCTCACCCTAGCTCTGAAGTGCAGCTCACTACTGTATAGTGAGCATTCACTTACTAGTTGGTTGGCCTGAGAAAGCGTAAGTGGTGCCTCTCACTGAGAGATGAGGCCCTGGTGAACATTTCCTGGCAAAGGCAAGTGGTTCTGGCAATTACTGCCACCCCTGGTATAGCTATGCCCTAAAGCTGCAGGGAACCTCCGAAAACACCCCCACCCACCCTGACCAGACTGCTCAGACTCGGGAAAACCTGGTAGGCCAAACACCTCCCAGGCTACTGCAGACACAGGCACAGGGTACGGTGGGCATAGATATGGGTACTGCTGACTAGGCGATTTTACAAAAAATTCAAAGTTTCTAATTGAGTCCTACCAAAATTCTGCAAAAGTGTTTTTTCTTACACCCAGATTCATTGGACAGCGGGATGGGTCAGCAGGTAAATGTTCTTACTATGCAGGTCTTGGTAATTTAATCCCATACATAATGTGAAAGGAGTGAGTAGACCCCATAACGTTATCCTCTGATGTCAGTGGTGTGCAAATGTGTTCATACATCCTTGGTAATAGCCCCAACTTGTTTATGGGCATGGATAAAAATAGTTATAGAGAGCTAGGCACATATGTCTCACATGACACATCCTAAACTTACTCAAGGATGCTTCCATGAGATGATCAAATCCCAATGTATTTGAATCCAATGGACATTGTCTTTCAGTAAAAACAGTCAAACTGGTGGTCTTGACCTGCTCCTGACATACGAGCCCCAGGCTTGGACAGTGACTAATGTTAATACAAAGAATTCTTTCTCTCCGAGTTGCTGTGGCCCCTGCAAGATGCTTTGCCCATCTGTGCTGCTCTGCTTTGGTGCACTTAGCTGTGCCTGGCTTGTCCTTCTTGGTTTACTTGGCAAGGACTCATTCACAGAGCTGGCCTTGCTGAGGAGAATCGCTTCTCTGCACCTTGTTCTGCTCCTGTTACGTGCGTGACCCTCTTGGGAAGTACTTGTCCCCCTGCAGTGTGGCTCTCGGAAAGCAGACTGTGTCTGCAGTGCCCTGTGCCTGTGTCTGCAGTAGCCTGGGAGGTGTTAGGCCTACCAGGCTTTCCCGAGTCTGAGCAGTCTGGTCAGGGTGGGTGGGGGTGTTTTCTGAGGTTCCCTGCAGCTTTAGGGCATAGCTATACCAGGGGTGGCAGTAATTGCCAGAACCACTTGCCTTTGCCAGGAAATGTTCACCAGGGCCTCATCTCCAAGTGAGTGAGCGGCACCACTTACGCTTTCTCAGGCCAACCAACTAGTAAGTGAATGCTCACTATGCAGTACTGAGCTGCATTTCAGCACTAATGTCTGCTTACTAATGAGAACACAAAAGGTTGTACATAGCATGGTGAAGCTGGGACTCATACCCAGGTATCTTAATTAGGGATTTACTGCTGTGACCAGACACCATGACCAAGGCAACTCTTATAAAAGACAACATTTAATTGGGGTTGGTTTACATGTTCAGTTCATTATCAAGACGAGAGCATGGCAGCGTTCAGGCAGGCATGGGGCTGAGAGTTCCACCTCTTGTTATGAAGGTTGCTAGAAGACTGGCTTCTAGGCAGCTAGGATGAGGGTGTTAAAGCCCACACCCACAGTGACACACATACTCCAACAAGGCCACACCACCTAGTAATGCCCCTCACTGAGCCAAGGGTACCATCACAGCAGGTATGACCAGGGCTCGGTCTTTACCTACACTTCTGAAGTCCTGTGCTTAGCCCATGGGAAACTGTCGATGGTAGAGGGAAACTGTAGGCCTTGTGTTTAGGCAGGCTGAGGAGTTGTCAACCAGGCTCTTCATATGTCTCTTCCTTAATACGTTGTGAAGAGGTTCCATGTTCTAGTTTAAAACTGTCTACAGGAGCTGGAGAGATGGCTCAGCGGTGAAAAGCACTGACTGCTCTTCCAGAGGTCCCGAGTTCAATTCCCAGCAACCACATGGTGGTTCACAACCATCTGTAATGGGGTCCAATGCCCTCTTCTGGTGTGTCTGAGGACAATTATGGTGTACTCGTATAAATAAAATAAATAGGTAAAACTGTCTACAAATCATTAGGCATGCCCTCAAAGCAGACTCCAAGAGCCCAGTTCCTCTCCCTGTATATGTGCTTACTTCTGAGTTTAGGGACCATAGAAATGGCAGTTGGGAGTGCTTTCTGCTCTTGTCGAGGGTCCAAATTCAGTTTGCTGCACCTGTTAGGATCGATACCCTCTACTGGCCTCCGTGGGCACTGTATTCGTGTGCAGAAGCCCACACACATATACACATAATTAAAATAAATATGTACACATAAAATCTCCTTTGTTGCTGTGATGAGACACCATGACTGAAAGCAGCTTGGGAGAAGAGTTTATTTGGCCTACACTTCCATATCACAGTTGACCGCTGAAGGAAGGCAGGGCAGGAGCTCAAGCAGGGCAGGAACCTGGAGGCAGCAGCTGAAGCAGAGGCGGTGGAGGCACGTCGTTTACAGGCTTGCTCCTTTTGTCTTGCCTGGCCTTCATATAGAGCCCAGGACCACCTGTCCAGGGTGGCCCCACCCACGGTAGGCTGGATACTCTCATATCAATCACTAATTAAGAAAATGCTACTGAGGCAGCAGCTTCACCAGTGGCTTTTCTGGCCTCTCGTGGTGCCAAACCTCAGCTGTCCTCCAGGACCTCTTTATGCCTTCAAGACCAGTACTATCTGGGAGACATACACATTGCCAAGTTTGGCTGCCAGCTCAAGCACAACTTAGGCTGCCACTGGAACACAGCTTCTGTACACTGATACCAAAGAAACTTCCAGAAGGTTTCATCTCAGTGATGTGAATCCTGGGCAGCCTCCAGAGCTCCAAGCTCCCTGGATGCAGACACAGCCCTCAGCTCTCACAGCAAGGCAGTTCATCTATCATGTGAGTCCCACCAGCATCTGTGAAGCCCCTCATTTACAGTCCCATTCTTGCCCATCAAAGGAGGGATCTCCTGCTAAGAAGTCTTGTTCTCACAAACCAAAGCCTTGCCCCTTAGGAGATGAGGGGAAGGAAGGCTTCTCAAATGGGACTTTTCCATCTGAGCTGGGAGATTCCTGTAGTGGGACTGAGTGACCTACACAAGGTGAGGGCACTTTTGTCATTGTCACCCAAAGCATACCAGAACCAGTCAGCTATTGAGGAATACTGGCACGTGTATGTGATCACAGCACTTGGTAGGTAGATGTTATAGGATCACAAGTGCAAAGCTAGCCTAGGTTACTTAGCTAGGGCAGCCTGGGCTATCAAATCCTGCCTCGAAAAGGGTAGAGAAGAAAAAAGGAACCCTACTAAGAAATAGATGAGCACACGATTGTCCTTTGGTGTTTAGTTCCCGTGGCACCGGAAACAGTGGGTAGCATCTACCCCAGTTGTCCGTGCTAACCAAAGCTGTTCTCTGTACAACACTGGCCAGCTGTGGTGGCACACTGTGATCCCAGCCCTTGGAGGGCAGGAGCAGGAGGAGCTCTGGGAGTTCCAGGCCATTCCGATCTACACAGCCAGCTCCAGGACAGCCAGCAGCATGGCCCTGTTTTGAAAGAAACTTAAAAGCCCATCTTCACGAACCTCCATTTGTTCTTGAGTAAATGAAAGTTAAGAGCCCCAGAGGGTGAAGGGAAAGGAGTCACAGTCACCGCTGCTTACTACACCGAGGGGAAAAATCCCCCATCCTCTCCTCCCATCTCTGTGGAACCCAGGGCCTGGCAGAAGCCAGGTCAGTGCTCTGCAGCTGAGCCGCCCTGAATCCAGCCCCTTCTCTCTTTTCTTCACAGACCCTCTGGGTCTTATGACCAGTTAATTGCATTTCACTGTCCTGTGCCAGAAACCCAGCCTTGAGCTGCAGCTGAAGGCCCTGGGACTCCCCAAGGTTGACATGTCTTACACACACACACACACACACACACACACACACACACACACACACACACACACCCTACCCTTTTTTTCTCAGTGCATCTCTTAATAGGTTTTTTCTCTCTGTTGTCCTTTAAGTTTTTTGGATTTTGTTGTTGTTTTTGTTTTTTCCCTGAGACAGGATTTCTCTGTAGTCCTGGCTATCCTGGAACTCACTCTGTAGATTAGGCTGGTCTTGAACTTACAGAGGTCCACCTGCTTCTGCCTCCCCTAAGTGGGGGGATTAAAGGCGTGTGCCACCACAACCAGGCTGCTGGTCTCTTCTTAATCACTGTTAATATCTCAGCTCCAGCTAACCAGCATCAAGTGTCCCAGTAAAGCAGATTTCAATGACATGGGTCTCCTGTTAGTCACATCTCATTAATACATATAATTTATATAATACTGTCTGTCTATCTATCTATCTATCTATCTATCTATCTATCTATCTATCTATCTATCTATCTATCTATCTATCTATCTATCTTTTGCATTTCTTCTTGTTGACCTGTTCTCTTATCATTTTGCCATTAGGCTTATTGTAAAAGCACTGTTGTAAGTGCTACAAATGACCAGCAGAGGACAGCAGTGTACCATCGTGCCATGGGCTAGACTCCGAGGCTTACCGGTGTATTCCGGGCAAATCTTGAGCCTGGGTTTAAAAATCCAGAATTTGTGGTAAACTTCTCTAAATTGGAGTCTATGGAATTAGGCCCACAGAGATGACTCTGAAAGGTCAGCAGACCAGGGAGATGACTCAGCAGGTAAAAGCACTTGCTACCAATTGGACAGCCTAAGTTCCATCCGAGACCCACAGGGTAGGAGAGAACCAACTCTTACATTGTCCTCGGATCTCCATGCCTACATTTACACAAACATACTTATCATACACACACATACGATTTTAAAACAAGGAAAAAGCAGACATGAGTTCACGCTGTGATTTTTTTCAGTTCAAATTTTAGTATTGTGGATTTACGTTAGACAGTCTTGCTCTGCAGCCCAGGCTGGCCTCACTATGGTTGGTGATCTTCCTTCGCTTCCTCTGTGCCAAGATGATAGGTGTGCATCATCACATCTGGATAACCGTCGATTTTACTTTAATCCTTTAAACATTATATCTGTATTTCTTTTCTTCCATCCAGAATCCTATCTTGAAGACACGGGGTAATAGTGGAAACGCATTTACGTTCAGGAGACAGAGTAACAGTCCTGATGCTGCTCCTTCAGAGTAAGCGATAGGGCAGCGCTCTGCGACCCATTCTCACCTTTAAGGTCCCTGTGTGTTTAATGTTCTCTAACACTTGATGTCACTATGGTTTCAGCCGAGGCGGAGGCTTATCTGTAATACATTCTTCAGGAAGATCTCATGGAAACAATATTCTGAGTCCTGAGACACAGTTAGTACTTTGTATGAAGGTTCATTTTCTTAGATACCAAATATTTGATTCATATTTAACTCCCTGTGTTGATTAGTTTTAATTTAATTTAATTTATTGTTTGAGACTGGGTTTACTTGTGTCATTTTGGCTAGCCTGGAACTCACTGTGTAGATCAGGCTGGCCTTGAACTTACAGACATCCAACTGCCTCTGTTCCTTCCTGTGCTGATCAGGACTTACTGTAACTTGACGCAAACCTAGAGTTACCTGGGAAGAGGGAACCTCAATGGAGGAACTGCACAGCTCAGATTGGCCCGTGGCCCATCTGTAGAGAACTAGTGATTGATGCGGGAGGGTCCAGTGCTGTGGTCAGTGCCATCCCTGGGCAGGTGATCCTGGGATCTGTAAGAGAACAAGCCTGTAGGCCGTGCGTGCCTCCTCGGTTCCTCCTGAGTTCCTGGCCTGACTTCCCTCAGCAATGGATTAGGACCTGAAGTGTGAGCCAAATAAACTCTTTCTCCCCAGCTTGTTTCCGGTCACGGTGTCTCTAAGGCACCGAGCGGGACCGCTCCTCGGGCGTCACTGCTTCACTGCTTTTTTTTTTTTTAGTTATTAATATTCTCTGCTCTATCTTTTTCCTATCTTTATTAAATTGGGTATTTCTTATTTACATTTCAAATGTTATTCCCTTTTCCAGTTTCCATGTCAACATCCCCCTAGCCCCTCCCCCCTCCCCTTCCTTATTGGTGTTCCCCTCCCCATCCTCCCCCCATTACCGCTCTCCCCCCAAGAGTCCTGTTCACTGGGGGTCCAGCCTTGACAGGACCAGGGCTTCCCCTTCCACTGGTGCCCTTACTAGCAATGAATACATTGCCACCTATGCAGTTGGAGCCCAGGGTCAGTCCATGTAAGTCTTTGGGTAGTGGCTTAGTCCCTGGAAGCTCTGGTTGGTTGGCATTGTTGTTCATATGGGGTCTCAAGCCCCTTCAAACTCTTCCAGTTCTTTTTCTGATTCCTCCAATGGGGGTCCCGTTCTCAGTTTAGTGGTTTGCTCCTGGCATTCACCCATGTATTTGCTGTATTCTGGCTGTGTCTCTCAGGAGAGATCTACATCCAGTTCCTGTCAGCCTGCATTTCTTTGCTTCATCCATCTTATCTAGTTTGGTGGCTGTATATGTATGGGCCACATGGGGGGCAGGCTCTGAATGGGCTTTCCTTCAGTCTCTGTTCTAAACTTTGCCTCCCTATCCCCTCCCAAGGGTATTCTTGTTCCCCTTTTAAAGAAGGAGTAAAGCATCCGCATTTTGGTCATCCTTCTTGAGTTTCATGTGTTCTGTGCAGCTTGGGTAATTCAAGCATTTGGGGTAATAGCGACTTATCAATGAGTGCATATCATGTGTCTTTTTCTGTGATTGGGTTACCTCACTCAGGATGATTTTTTCCAGTTCCATCCATTTGCTTAAGAATTTCATAAAGTCATTGTTTTTGATACCTGAGTAATATTCCATTGTGTAGATGCACCACATTTTCTGTATCCATTCCTCTATTGAAGGGCATCTGGGTTCTTTCCAGCTTCTGGCTATTATAAATAAGGCTGCTATGTTCATAGTGGAGCATGTGTCTTTGTTATGTGTTGGAGCATCTTTTGGGTATATGCCCAAGAGAGGTATAGCTGGGTCCTCAGGTAGTGGAATGTCCAATTTTCTGAGGAACCTCCACACTGACTTCCAGAATGGTTGTACCAGTCTTCAATCCCACCAACAATGGAGGAGTGTTCCTCTTTCTCTACATCCTCGCCAGCATCTGCTGTTGCCAGAGTTTTTGATCTTAGCCATTCTGACTGGTGTGAGGTGGAATCTCAGGGTTGTTTTGATTTGCATTTCCCTTATGACTAAAGATGTTGAACATTTCTTTAGGTGCCTCTCAGCCATTTGGCATTTCTCAGCTGTTAATTCTTTGTTTAGCACTGAAATCCATTTTTTAATAGGGTTATTTTTCTCCCTGCAGTCTAACTTCACGAATTCTTTGTATATTTTGGATAGAAGCCCTCTATCAGTTGTAGGATTGGTAAAGATCTTTTCCTAATCTGTTGGTTGCCGTTTTGTCCTAACGATAGTGTCCTTTGCCTTACAGAAGCTTTGCAGTTTTATGAGGTCCCATTTGTCGATTCTTGATCTTAGAGCATAAGCCATTGGTGTTCTGTTCAGAAAATTTTCTCCAGTGCCCTTGTGTTTGAGATTCTTCCCTACTTTTTCTTCTGTTAGTTTGAGTGTATCTGGTTTGATGCGGAGGTCCTTGATCCACTTGGACTTAAGCTTTGTACAGGGTGATAAGCATGGATCGATCTGCATTCTTCTACATGCTGACCGCCAGTTGAACCAGCACCATTTGCTGAAAATGCTATCTTTTTTCCATTGGATGGTTTTGGCTCCTTTGTCAAAAATCAAGTGACCATAGGTGTGTGGGTTCATTTCTGGGTCTTCAATTCTATTCCACTGGTCTATCTGTCTGTCTCCGTACCAATACCATGCAGTTTTTATCACTATTGCTCTGTAATACTGCTTGAGTTCAGGGATGGTGATTCCCCCAGAAGTCCTTTTATTGTTGAGGATAGTTTTAGCGATCCTGGGTTTTTTGTTATTCCAGATGAATTTGCAAATTGTTCTGTCTAACTCTGAAGAATTGGATTGGAATTTTGATGGGGGAATGCATTGAATCTGTAGATCGCTTTTGTAAAATGGCCATTTTTACCATATTAATCCTGCCAATTCATGAGCATGGGAGATCTTTCCATCTTCTGAGATCTTCTTCAATTTCTTTCTTCAGAGGCTTGAAGTTCTTATCATACAGATCTTTCACTTGCTTGGTTAAAGTCACACCGAGGTATTTTATATTATTTGGGACTATTATGAAGGGTTTCATTTCCCTAATTTCTTTCTTGACTTGTTTCTCTTTTGTGTAGAGGAAGGCTACTGATTTATTTGAGTTAATTTTTTTTTTTTTTTTTTTTTTTTTTGAGCTGGGGACCCAGGGCCTTTGCTAGGCAAGCTCTACCACTGAGCTAAATCAACCCCTTTGAGTTAATTTTTACTCAGCCACTTTGCTGAAGGTGTTTATCAGGTTAGTAGTTCTCTGGTGGAACTTTTGGGATCACTTAAATATACTATCATATCATCTGCAAATAGTGATATTTTGACTTCTTCTTTTCCAATCTGTATCCCCTTGATCTGATTGTTATCTGATTGCTCTGCCTAGGACTTCAAGAACTATATTGAATAAGAAGGGAGAGAGTGGGCAGCCTTGCTTCACTGCTTTCTAATGCTGCCAATCAATGTGGCTCAAATCCGGAGCTTATCCACTTTCCTTTGGAAGTTACTTGCTCTTTCTCCTCTCGATTCTTCAAGGATTTTAGCACAGTGGTACACAGTATAACATTCTTAAACTATATCTTGGTGTTTTCATTTTGGGTCATTTTCTCAGGCATTACAGTATTCAGTATAGCACCAAATATGTTGTCCAGTAAAGACATAACGTTTGCCTGCAGGCCCAACATTCAGCTGTCAATAGAGGGCGCTGTAGGAACATGGAAATGGACAGATTTACTTTGCTCTACAACTGTTTTTTAACCTTCCTAACACCTCGACCCTTAAATACAATTCTTCGTGTTGTGGTGACTCCCAACCATAAAATTATTCTCAGCACTTCTTATAACTGTATTTTTGCTACTGTTATGAATTGTAATGTAAGTATCTGTGTTTTCTGATGGTCTTAGAAAATCCTGAGAAAGGGTTGTTTAACCTTCAAATGGGTTGCAACACATAGGTTGAGAATTGCTGCCATAGAAGTAGCACTCCTGAGATATTCCCCTTTGGCAGTGCCTGGTGGCCAGCTAGCAGCTCGTGGCAGGTGAACAGCTGCTCTTAGCATCCTCCCTCCCCCAGGAGGCTGCACAAACCTCAGGCAGTTTCACCATCTAAGGAGTCCTGGTCAGAGTCTGCTTCAAGGTCTTGATCTTAATCCTGGAGCATGGAAACTGTTTCTTAGGCTCTGTCACAGCCACAGATGCAGAAGTGTCTCCATTTGCCCGCTACTCTTCCTGTAATTTCAGAGGTCTTACTCTTACTAGCCATTCCCCGTTACTCCAGTCTGTCAGGTGAGCAGTTCATTGTTAAGTTTCCCCTTTCATGTTGCTTTGTGGTTTCTCTCTCCTGAATGGATCCTGAGAAATGTGTAATAGCTTCCCTCACCCCCATTTGTCTGTGCCCACATGTGTGTAAAGGTGCATATGGGGACCAGATGACAACCTTTAGTGTTCTTCAGGAAACCTATCCATCTTATTTTGAGACAGATTTCTCATTGGTTTGGAGCTCACCACTTAGGCTAGGATCCCAGAGGTCCCAGAGATCCCCTGTCTCTTCTCAGCTGCATTGGGGTTACAAGCATATGCACCGTACCTAGATTTGTGTGTGTGTGTGCTCATGTGTGTGGGTGCCTGTACACATGTGTTTATGTGGAGCCTAGAGCTTGACCTCAGGTGTCTTTGTCATTTGCTTCCACAACGAATTTATTATTATTGGAATCCGTGTGTGTATGTGTATGTGTGTATGTATGTATGTGTGTATGTATGTATGTATGTATGTATGTATGTATGTATGTATGTATATGCACATATGCACGTGTGTGCATGACATGGAGCACTTGTGGAGATCAGAGGACAGCTTGCAGAAGTCCATTCTCTTCTGCCATCCTATGGATTCCAGGTCTCAAACTCAGGCTGTTGGGCTTGGTTGGAAGAGCCCTTACCTACTAAGTCTCCTCATTAGCCCCATAGCTTGTTTTGGGGGACAGGATCTCTCACTGAACCTGGAGCTCACTGATTGGCTAGGTTGGGTGGCTAGGCCCCTTGGATCCTCCTCCCTCTGCCCCTCAGCCCTGTGATTACAGGCCCTGAGCCCTCAGTCACACCCACCCCATTCCCCCTTTGATTTGACGTAGGTTCTCATATAGCCCAGGCTGGTCTCAACCTTATTATGAAGTTAAGGATAGCCTTCAGCTCCTCACCCTCCTGCTACTCTACTTCCCAAGGCCTAAGATGTATGCCTGTCAGGTAAGCTTAATATTTTTACAGTGTTATAAATTGAACTCGGGCCTCACACATGCTAGGCAACTGGCCTATCGCTGAGCTATGTCCCCAGCCTGACTTTTGGTAGTGCTGGCAATGGAACCTGTAGCCTGGCACCGGCTACATAGATGCTCGCTGCTGAGCCATACCTCAGCCTGCTTGTTCTTGACTTGAAAAACGTTGGCAGTGTGACCCTTATTTTACAGACATTTTGGATGAGATTTGAATTTATATTCCTCATTTTCAAAAATGTAAAATCAGTTTTGTTCAATTTTAGAAGTAGATGGTTGAGGAAGCTTTTCTAACTTTATATCCTTCTCCTGTTTCCATGTAGTGTCAAACAAAATAAAACACCTTACTATGACACACTATAGCATTAAACAAAAAATTCTAACTGTCAAAAGATCACATTCAATACACTTACTTGCATTTTGTACATTTTAAATAAAATTAAAAATAAATTTAATTTAGTTTAATTTTAATTAAGAAATATAATGACAAAATTATAATCTTTAGCATTAGGTATGGTGGTGCATGCCTTTTATCCCAGCATTTGGGAGGCAGAGACAGGCAAAACTCTTGAGTTTCAGCCTGGTCTTGTAGACTCCCTCTCAAAAGTAAAATATCACATCGCTTAGAAGTAAAACAGGAGGACTGGAGAGTCGTTTCAGGAGCTCCAACAGGTATAGGCAGCCATCTATGACCCACATGGCTCTCGGGCTGACACCACTTTGTGACTCTTGCATATTCCTGGCATCTTCAAACACCATTTTATCTTTGACATGACCCATCATAGCTCCATTCATAGCCCTCTCAGGAGATTTTGCAAGGACTTCAATCTGTTGTTATGGTGCCTTCCACACTTTTTGCAAAGCTCATCTGTAAACCTCCATGACCCCATGCTTTTTCACCGTGAATGACTAGGACCAGCATCACATGGACCTGAGATTGACACACCGACCTCCCAAATGCTAACATAGGTGACCGTTTTGTTGAGGAATGCTGCTGCCAGGGGAGCTGGGGGAGCCCTGGCCCCATAATCTGTGAGTTGCTTTCTCTCTGCCTGACTGGAGTTCAGAAAAGCAGTCCATAAACAGATTGTCTGAGGAGACTGAAACGGGGCAAGGAACTCTGATGATTTGAGTCAGCACCGATTCACATACTGGACCAGCTTTCTCCAAGGGTCGAGGACAACAGAGGCCCTCCCAGGTTTTTCATGGTCCATGGCCAATGCCCTTCTGGTGAATGTGATCTTTCTGAGAGATGCTCTTCAGTCCACAGAGCACCCAGCACAGTGTAAGAGGCCCCAGGAGCCATTCTAGGTCTATATCTCCCAGTCTCCTTTGATAACTCTAGGAAATCAATCTTTTCCCCATGTTTTGTATTCTTGGGGTGTTTGGAGGAAGCCTCTTTGCACCTGATAGGGTGTGCCACTGTGACATACGGATATAATTAACCACTCCAGCAGGGCTCATGGGTATGAGACCTGAGTGTCAGTTTGAATTTAGGAAGGGAGTGAATTTTACCTAGGTGTGTGGACTCTCATGGGAGATACAGTATTCATGTAGCTTAGGCTGGCTTCAAACTCACTTTGTACTTAAGTTGACTTTGAGCTGATCTCCTGCCTCCAACTTATGAGTGCTAGATATAGGTGTGTGCCACCATCCCTGATCGTTTGAGATTAACCTAGAGTTTCATGCATTTTACATAGATACTCTGGTGCCTGAGGTGCACCGCAGCCCCAAGCAGGATAAGCATCAATCATTCTGGACATCAGATGGCACATCCAGAGGTCTTCCTCTACATTATCAAGGGTTTGCAGCAACTGCCTCAACACAGTTACTGGGTGACCAGGCGCTCGTTTTTTTCCCTCAAGAGGCAGCTAGGAGAGGGTTAAATTCTGTGCTGAGATGCTTACTCAGAGACATTTGTCAGCCCTGACACTCTATGACCTCATAAAAATGCAAACACCCTTTTCCTCAGCCATATGTAACCCCAGAAAAAAATTAACCTGGCCTCAATTGTAACTCATACAGGGATATAATACCCTACTTACGTTTTTTACACCGTCATCAAAAACCTCTCTCATCTTTGTCACTAAATGATACCTGGAAGTTTATTATCTGGTACTGGGCTTTCTTTCATGGCCCCCAGATGCAGCAGCAGAGGCTGGTACTGCAGAGCAGCGTGTGACAGCTACCCCGGCTTCTCCAAATGCTGGGGTTGGGCTCTGGTCCTCTTTCTTTCCAGCTGGCTGCATGAGTCATGACTCCCAGGCTCCACAGTGGAAGCAAAGGCAGGACTTGTGGGACATGGACATGCGCATAAGCCTCAGCAGGGCAGGGTGGTTTCCCTGTGTGCTGGGGCATGAATGTAAGCTCGAGCCTTCTTTCCTTACGGCATGGGAAAGGCATATTCTTGTCACAGTGACAGAATAATTGACAAAAGCAACTTAAGGATATCTTTTATTTTTTAATAGCATCTCAGATGTAGTCTTGGCTGGATGGACGCAGACTCACAGAGATCTGTCTTCCTCTGCCTCCCAAGTGCTGAAATTAAAGGTGTGAGTCATCACTTCCAGCCTTGCTTCCCCCCCTCCTCCCCTTCCTCTCCTTCCTCCCTCTTTTCCTTCCCCTCCTCTTTCTCCTCCCCCTCCTCTTTCTCCTCCTCATCTTCCTCCCGCCCTTCCTCATCTCCTCAATTTATTTTGACTCATGGTTGAAGAAGATTTAAGCCACCATAGGGAAGGCATGGCCTGTGGAAGACAGGCTCATGGTGATTGGAATTTGTGGCTTGTTCTCTTTTCTTATGGCTACACACTTCAAGAGTGGTCCCAGCCAGGCTCTCAAGGTTCTATAAGCCCTAAAGCAGGGCCACCAACCAGGTACCAAGTGTTCAAGCACATGAGTCTTTTGGGGACATTCTGAATTCAAACCACAATAATTATAGACTCGTAGAATTCTTTGTTCCAGGGGAGAATTTGTTATGCATTCATTTTTCTAGGATTTGGCTTATAGGCTGGGGATGTAGCTCAGACTAGAGTGCTTGGTTTGATCCTAGCATCATATAAATTGGGTGTGATAGTTCATATCTGAAGCTACAGCACTAGGAAGATGGGGGTAAGATCAGAAGTTCAAGGTCACCTTTGGCCAAATGTGGAGTTTGAGGCCAGCCTGGGATATATGAGACAAGTCTAAAAGAATTATCCTTGGGGCTGAAAAGATGGCTCAGTGGTTAAGAGCACTGGATGCTCTTCCAGAGGACCTGGGTTTGATTCCTAACACTTACATGGTGGCTCACAACCACTTGGAGATCCAGTACCAGGGTATCTAATGCCCTCCTTTGGTCACTGTAGACACTAGGAACACACGTGGTACACATACACACAGGCAAAACACTTATACACAGAAAATGAATAAATTAAACTTAAAAAAGTTATTTTATATAAACACCTAGAAGTAGCTGGCACATAGTAGGTCTGCTAGCTAGTTTATGTCTTCGTGACTCAGGCTAGAGTCATCTGAGAGGAGGGAACCCTGACTAAGAAAATGTCCTCATAAGATCTGGTTGTAGGCAAGTCTGTAGAGCATTAGTGACTGACGTGGGAGGGTCCAGCCCATTTTGGGTGGGGGTCATCCTTGGGTTGGTAGTCCTAAGTTCTACAAGAAACCTGGGAGCAACCAAATTAGTAGCAGCCCTCCATGGCCTCTGCATCAGCTCCTGCCTTCAGGTTCCTGCCCTGTTTGAGTTCCTGTCCTGACTTCCTGTGGTAATGAACAGTGATAGAGAACTGTAAGCCAAATAGACCCTGTCCTCCCCAACTTGCTTTGGTCATGGTGTTCATCACAGCAATGGGGACCCTGACTAGGACAGTGAGTGAGTTAGAGTATCCCTTCTTTTTGGAATTCGGAACTCTCCGGACTGTTTGCATCCTAGCACCAAACTCCCAGCTACCCAACCAGAGTGGGCTGAGTTACTGAGGTGCTCTAACCTCTCCTACTTTGTTAATGCTTTTCCTCCAGTCCAGGTGAGACTATGGGGTGGGAAGACATCTTCTCCTGTCAGAGTAGGACATAGTCTGGAGTGTGGACAGAGGTCTCTCCACAGGCCTGGGGCACTGGTGGAATTCAAGGGAGGGAGGGACGGACCTGGGCAGAGATACCCTGTGGCCTCTTCTGAGAGTCTGGTCTTCTGAAAGCCTCCTTGGCTGCTCATTTTCCTCCTCGTTCTCCACAGGTTGTTTGACTACATCTTCAAGAATGGGTCTCCAGGCTGTCCTTGAATTCAGATTCTCAGGTTCTGGGCTTACAGGCGTGAGGCAGGCCTCCACTCTACAGGCTTGTAGAGCCTATGGATTTTTCAGTTGTCATCAGAACTAGGAATAAAGCTGTGACATCTGCCCTATGGGGTATGGGGTTGGTGGCTCATTAGGGCCTTGCTTGGAACTATAGGATACTGGGATTTTTCTACCCAGAAGCTGACGGTGGTTTCTCAGTTTGGGTCCCTATGAAGATGAAAGCCTGCCTTAGAGTATTTTCTTCAATGCTTAGAGGGGCAGGGAATGTGAGGTGGTTTTGTGATGAGTGACCATGCTAAATTGATCACTTAAAACCCTCCATTCTCAGGTGCAAGCACACACACACACACACACACACACACACACCAGATACAGATACACACGCACACCACACATACCAGATACACACAACATACACATACCAGGCATAGACACACACACACACAGACACATGCGCATGCACACACACATACCAAATATACACACAGACACATGCACACATACATACAGACAGACAGACATGCACGCTCCTCATCAGTCCTGGATTTGGAGCTAGCATTCTCTTAGCAACCATCAACCCCTATAATTTTGGTACTTGCTCAGATAAAGACTGTTTTCTAAAATGATTTCATTTCCATATTAAATCATTAAGAGCATTCCAAAGCAGAAAGCAATGTTGGATTTAGACAGATGGTTTTGTTTGTTTTTTTCTCACTATGTAGCTGGCCTCAAACTCAATATTTTCTTCCCTCGGGCTCCTGAATGCTGGGATTATAGGTGGGAGCCAGCATACCTGGTTAGAGATATTTCAAGTGGATCTTGAACTCATTTATTATTGCCCCAGCACATTCGGCTTAGTTTTCTGAGGTAGGGCCTGGAGTCTGAGGCTGGTCTTGAGCTCACTGTAACCAAGGATGACCTGGAGCTTCTGCCTCCACATTCTGAGCACTGGGATTGCAGGTATGGGCCAGTAACCCCAGTTTACATGGTACTGGGAATTAAATCCAGTCTTTGCGTGTGCTAGGGACGTGTTCTACCCACTGAGCTACATGACCAGCCTGAGAATTCTGCTTTAAATGAAAAAAAAAAAAAAAAAAACTGGGCCTGCTAAAATGGCTTGGCAGGTATGACTCCATGCTGTACAGGTCTGACAGCAAGATAGATCTCAGGGACCTATGCAAAAGAGGGAACATCTTCTGAAAGTTGTTCTGACTGCCACATGGCACACATGCCCCCCACCATGCCTGTATACACATATCCCTGCATCACAAACACCTGCATACATACACATATATATACATACATACATGCATACATACATACCTGTATGACACACACCTGAATCCACACACCCCTGCATACACACACACCCCTGCATCTACACACACTAAATTTAAATAATAAATGAAAGAAAAATTTTCAGAGAACCTTGGCTTCACTAGGGAGCTGTACCCTGTTGACCAACCCTTTAGCTCAGACACTTGCTCCTCTTTGGTGTCAAAGGAGACAATAGAATCATCAAACAGGCTGGGCTTGGTGGTGCATAACACCTTTAGTCCCAGCACTTGGGAGGCAGAGGCAGAGGCAGAGGCAGAGGCAGATGGATGATCTCTGAGCTTCAGGCCAACCAAGGCTGTACAGTGAGACCCTGTCCAAAAAAAAAAAAAAAAAAAAAAAGGAAAATCCAACAGAGAAGTTATTGAATGTCTCCCATTTACTGTCCCTCTGAGGATCTGCTAATGTGAACTGAAAGTAGACTAAGTAACAGGAGAAAAGTCATGCAAATGTGTTTAACTCACAAGGGGGAAATCACAGGACAGTGGATGCCCCGCATAATCAAGTAGGACTAAATACCTTTCTTCATAAGGCAGAGGAAGGTGGGGAGCATAGGGTAGGTAATTTCGAGGGATAGTAAATGATTTTAGGGAAGATGAATAGACTCAGGAGGCAGAAATTAGCTTGTAAATGATTCTCTGGAAATTTGAATGAGCCCCAGAGAGAGATAATATCTTGTAAATGATTCTCTTTGGAATTGGAATGAGCAAGAGGGACTAAAATGATTCTCTTCAGAATTGGAATGAACCAGAAGAACAGACAATATATTGTGACAATGTCCATCCAGGTGTGCCGTTACTAAGCCTTATTTTCTATGAGGTGGTGAGGTCCCGTGGAGAGGACAGGAGGCGGCTGTGTTTTCTTTGGTGGGTCCAGCATGAATGACGTGTTCTGTGGGAAAGAGGTTATAGGAACTTTCATAGCCATCGTACAGAGGTCATAAACCAATACAGTTACCAAAAACACTGGTGGGTGTTAGGTAGGTGGACCACAGCAAAGCAGCTAAATTTCTCTTCTTCCCCTCTCCCACCCTCCCCATCTCCTCCTGTCCCCAACCCCCCTCCATTTCCTCATTCCTCCCCTCCCCTCCCCTTCCTCTTTTCTTCTTTATTTCTCAAGATAGGGTCTGGCTATGTAGCCCAAGCTAGCCTCAAACTAAAGCACCTCCCAATTATAGGTAGTACGTGGGGATCTTGTAGACTTCCAATAGCCCTTCGTGGCTTTGGGGTTGGCAGAGGCTAGCTCAGAGGCTAGCCTTCTGGGAAGTTAGCAGAGGTCTGTGAAGCTTGGTGGTATATTCTGCAGGCTTTGTGCAGTAATCACAAGGGTGGCAGAGCAGATCCAGGGGCAGAAACAGGTGATCACAGGTATGAAGCTCAAACCATTTTGGCTTTTGACCTGCAATATTCCGTTATTGATGGACCTAAGTCTGCTTGCTCAGAAGTCAAGGTGAGAGGAGGTAGGAAGATAATCATATTCGAAGGCTTACATCCTGGGAAGATGGAGGAGAAGTGCATCTGCTCCACTCCACAAAACATCTTCAGACATCCGTCTATACAAGGGCTTTTATAGTGAGGGGGAAGAGGTGCATGCGACAGTGGACAGGAAGACCACATGCTGGGTGGGTGGTGTCATTCAGCCAGCTGTTTCCAATTAACCTTGACCTCAGGGGTAAGCAGTTCCCATAGTTCTTGAGATTGCTAAACTATTTCAAGTTAAATCTCCCAGCAATTTCTGTGCCCTGTGTTAGTTGACTCATACAACTGAAGGATAAGGAGGGTGTTACACAGTCCCATTTCTGTGTCATCAGAGGGTGCCAGATGTCCTGGGTTCTGTAAATTAGAGGACTATTTAATAGTTAACACCTTAACCATTTAGGTGCAGCCTTTCTCTAGAATTTAGGTTGCTGGGCAAAGCGGGTGGGGGATGTCAAGGGAGATATCACAGAGAAGTGGCCACTATTAAACACTCTCTCCATAATTAGTGTTACTCAGCCAAGATCAAACAGCCCGAAGGGTCTTTAAGGGAGATGCAGCATCTTTGAGAACTTCACTGTCACATGGCTGCTACTTGTGTCCAGGGCTCATGTGTTGGGGTTACAAAATGGTAATACAGAGGCAGTGTGGAGCCTTTAAGGAATGCACTCCAGGGCTGGTGGGATGGCTCAGCAGTTAAGAGCATGGATGGACCGCTTTTCCAGAGGACTGGGGTTCAATTCCCAGCACCCATGTGGTGCCTCAAAACTGCAAGCCATCTGACAGCACTGCATAGACATAAATGCGGGCAAAACATGCATACACATAAAATAAAAAGAAACATTAAAACATGAAGGAAGGGAGGAAGGAAGGAAGGAAGGAGGGAAGGAAGGAAGGACGAAAGGGAACCTAGGGCAAGTTCCATAGATCACTGAGGAGAGGGGCACTGGGACCCAAATATGTCTGCTATCTTGCTTTGTTGTATTCTGAGGTGATGTGGGAGTGTGGTGGGACCTCTTGCAAAAACCTGCTGTTTGGATTTTCAGCATCTAAAACTATTAGCCAAACAAACAACTTTTCTTTATAAAGTTAAGCTGTGTTAGGATTAAAAAAAAATAATTAACTGAAGTTCTCAGAGAAAAAGGGGTACCTACCTCAAACCGTCTACAAGGCTGGTTGACTGAGGACGTCGGGGTCTGTGGGGTGGACTTTGACTGCCTCTGCCTCCCTCCCTCTGGGATTAAAGGCTGTACTAGCACGGGGCCAGAGCTGTGTTTTTGGCACTGACACTGTAATGAAAGCAGACCAACACACTGACCCGGAAGGACTTAAGGAGCAAACGCCTGATGAGCATTGAGGGAACAGCCTTGGCCCCTCTCAGACATTCCCAGGATTAGTCCAGAGAATCTACTCCTCAGAGAGGAGGAACCATTTTGACATGACCCTTTGGCTTACCAGTTTCTACAGATTCTGTCCTAGGGAAATTGTGAACATGGTAAATGCTCATTGCCCAGTCAGAACCAACACAACACACCGGAGTCGGTAGTGAACAAACAAATTTATTGCATGTCCCTGGGGTTCTTGGCCTCATGTGAGGCTGGGTCTGAGGACTCTGGAGCTCCCTGGACTTGAGGGCCTGGGGCTCTGTCCCTCCTCCAGGTTCTGCTGGGGGCCGACCTCCAGCACACCTCTACTTTCTTCTTCTTTGGTGTTTTTTCCTAACATTTATTTGTGACTATTTTAGAGCTCTATTTTTTTATTTTTATTTTTTAAGATTTATTTATTTTATCTGAGTACACTGTTGCTCTCTTAGGACACACCAGAAGAGGGCATCAGATCTCATTACAGATGGTTGTGAGCCACCATGTAGTTGCTGGGAGTTGAACCCAGGACCTCAGGAAGAGCAGTCTGTGCTCTTAACCACTGAGCCATCTCTCCAGCCCCTAGAGCTCTATTTGTACTAATTTTAATTATGTGTACGTGTATGCATCTACACCTAAGTGTAAGGTCCTCTGGCGCTAGAGTTATAGACAGTTGTGAACTGCCTGATGGGTTTTGGGAACTGAACTCCAGTCCTCTGCAAGAGTAGTACATGCTCTTAAATGCTGAGCCATCTCTCCAGCCTCCTGCTTGTGTGTGTGCGTGTGCATGTATGTGTGTGTGTGTGCATGCCAGAACATGCATGTAGAGGTCAGATGACAACCTTTGTGAGTTTCTTCTTCCACCATGTGTGTCCCACTCTTACCGTCTGAGCTCTCTCCAGCCCTGGCGCTGCTTTCTTTGTGGGCCTGTGCTGGCGTCTACTTGCTCCTGGCGGCTTTTGTGCAGAGACCCCAATGCCTAGGGTCCTCTTCGTCCTTGCCAACAGTGCAACCCCAGACTCATTTCTGCAGCTCCGTGCTATGTGCCACTTGCTCCTCATCCTGTTTCTTCTCTTCCCTCCAGCTGTGGAACAGAGGCAAAACGGACATTCACTGAACTATCATCCTAAGACAAAACCAAAAGTGCTTTTAAATTCTTTTAAAGCCATTCCATAAAGTACACGTTGCCTGTCAGCTCTGTACCTAGCGGAAGCGTCAGTCTGGCTCATCTGCACATTTGCTAAAATCATCAGGCTGGTCATTCAGTGACACTGGAAAAGAATCCGAAAAATGCTAAGTGTTGGCAAGACAGAAAATGACTTTTGAAAGGACTCAAGAGAAATCTGTGTCAGCTGAAAGGCTCTTCTTTGAGACCTTACAGATTTGGAATACTGTTACATAAAGAGTGTGTCTGAGGAGGCTCAAGTGACCTTTCCGAGTTTAACAGTTTGATGAACATGTCTTAAGTTGCTGGTGAGAGTTGAAGAATATACAATGTTTTAAAAGATATTCCCTAAAATGGTGCTTAGAAAACCAGTGTCCTGGCTAAGTCTGCTCTGGATGCTCTCAGGATTTGTGAGACCTACAGATGCAGAGCTGTGGGAAGAGCTTGGAAAGTCCATCCCTGACTGTGGACAGTCCTTCTCTGTCCCCTCTTGGCCCACATCCCCTCTCTGTGTACCCACTCTTGTTTTCAGCCTGGGCCCCAAGCCCCTCAGAGCCCAACTCCCCACTTCCTCACAGGGCTCTGTTCTCTCAAGAGCTCCATGCAGCCTTGTGTTCGTTCTAGACTCCTCCACAGAGTCACTTGCCTGACTGGACTCAGCTGGACTCACTGGTCACTGAGGCCCGAGGATGGTCTATAGACATGTGGCATGGTGTCTCAGTGTGACACAGCTCTGCCTGTCTCCTTTCTTTTCTTCCTGACCTTCACAGTAATGACCCCACACTCCCCAGACTGAATGATTGTCACCTAGCTCTCTGCAGGGAGCACCCTCCTCTCTTCAGTCAGGGTGCTTTAGTCCTCCTTACAGTACTCTGCAGTACTCACATGTGTTCATTTGTGTAAGGCTTGCCTTTCATATCTTGGAGGAAGATTCTTTGTCCTTTTTACTGCTCTGGCCATAGTTTCTACGGGCCATTTATCTAGCACGTCCTTGCTGAAGGACTTGTCTAGCCACAGCTCAGAAAACACAAGGCTCTGGGTGGTGGCTGTCCTCTACCTGCCTTCCTTCCAACCATCATACCCTGACCCCAGGCTAGCCCAAATACCCAACACTTCCCCAGGATTGAGGATGGATCACAACTCATTGTATTTTTACAGATTCACTTCAGAATCATTTAGACGATTTTTCCTAAAGGTTTATTGATTTTGTTTGTTTGAATTAGGGTCTCAGGAAGGTGACCTTGAACTTCTGATCTTCCTTAGTTTCCTGAGTGCTGGGGTTATAGGTATGTGCCTAGGTCTGGTTTATCTGGTGCGGGAACTGGAAAGCAGGCTTCCCATGCTATGCCAGCACTGAGCCATATCCTCAGCTTCTCCCTTACATTTTCTCAATACTCCTAAGAGGGAAGCAACCGATTTATGGATGTTTATTTTGTATCCACTGTAATTATTATTTTTCTTGCGATGTCCCACTGTGTTGCCCTGGTTGGCCTGAAAGTTAGGCTCCACCTGCCTCAGCCTTGTGAATGAGTGGGATCACATGAGTGTGCCACCTTGCTTAACTCAAGAGGTTTTCATTTCACGGGATGAGATTGGTCTCAGCAAATGGCAGTGGTATCTCCTTCCTGCTCCTCTGGCCCTAACTTGTCTTCAGCTGTTTCTCATTGCACTGGGCGGAGCGGATCCTTTCTTAAATAAACCTTTCATTAGGGAAGACATTCGGTACTGCACAGAATATTTTAAGAACACAACCATGAAAGTGACACATCTCTGCTTCTGGGATGCTGCCAGTGCAGTACTTAGAGGAGATTCATTGCTCCCAGGGCTTACATTAAGGAGGGAAAAAAGAGAAACCATAAATCAAGCCCATGCCTGATGAACCTTGTTCCCTTTAAGCCGCAAACCAAGAGAAAGGAGAAAAAGGAAGTAATAAATTTAAACAAAATGGAGGAAGAGAGAGTTGATAAACTTAATCATAGGCACCTGGAGGAAATGACCTTTGTGCAGAGTGGGGCAGTATGGGACAGGGGTGGGAGGACAGGGTCCGCCAGGCATGCAGGTTCTTCCTTTTATATATCTGGGGGCAGATGGCTTTGGAGAGTGGGGCTTCTGTTGACCCTGTGGCCACCCACTGGCGTGGACTTCAGACTGAAGTTCTTGCCCCAGCCAGTTCCTCAGATATATTTGGAGAGCGAATAGAATGCTGAAACCCAGGGCCGCACCCCAGCATCCCACCGATGGGGAAGGCAGGGCAGAACTTGGGGAGAACAGTGAAACCTCCCAGTAAGTCTCACAGGGGTGCTTTTCAAGTCCACTGCTGCCCCACTGATTTGATTTTTTTTTCTCTCTAATATTTAGTCAGATTCCTTTTAAAATTCTGTGCTGCTGGAGAGGCAAGCCCATGGTTTTGTCTGCTCTCAGGCCAGAGTATTTGGGAATGAGGTAGTTAGGCTGGGCTATAGGTGACCAGCGTGGATGCACTGCTTGGGCTGGACCCACAGGGTTTTGGGGGTCGGCTGCTTGTAGGGTTTAATATTATGCTCATTTGAAGGGAAAACTCCCTCACAGGCAGTGAAAAAAATTAATAAGCCATTAGCTAAATTCTAAAAAGGAGCAAATGCAAATTAATACACTCTAGAAGAAGGAATGAGCTAATGCAAAATATGTTTTACAAGCAAATGAGAGGACTGGATTCTCAGCAGTCTGCTTGTATGTTTTTGTAACAAAATGGAAATTAATATCTTCCCAGGGGCTCATCATCTATTCCTCTCAAGTCAATGTAATCTGCAGTGATTGTTTTTAATAGAGAAGAAAAAGCGCCCAGCTGCTCTTTTGAGCAAGCCAGCAGGACATCTTGGAGCAGAACTGCGCTCTGCATAAAGTCCCTGGGTGGCCTCTTTGTTTTATTGTAGAAGGAAGGCCAGCTCCTCTTCTCCAGATGAGGGTCAGTGTAGACCAGGCAGAGCAGGTGCTAGCCTCCCTGGTGAGCAGAGATCTGGAGCAAGTAGACCACAGCCCCTTGAAAGAAAGAATAGAGACCCGCAGCCTCCTCTTTCTGAGTCCTGGGCCAGGAGACCAGCAGGGTCATCCAGAAGACCCTGGCCAACGTCTCCTGGTTGAAAGGACTATGCTGCCCCAGGCCACCTTGGTGGTGTAGGGTTTGGGACAGTTACAGAGGTGACTTTAGGAGAGAGTCCTAGGAGTCTAAAAGAAGGGAATTCTTGAGCATGCTGCAGCAGAGGCAGCACCGCAGAGGGCCACAGGCGTCCTGCTGTGAGGATAGTCGTAGAGTAGTAACCGCCTGAGAGACAAAGGTGTTAGCTCACTCCTGCTGTGGGTTTGGAGATCACAAGTGCTAAGCATCAAGATGGGAGGAAGGAACTTCCTGGTGCTAGAACTTGTCTACTTGGTATTAGAAAGCTCGGGGGATGCAGCATGGCGCCTTGTACAGTCAGCTGGTACAGCAACTCACGTTTTTCCTCAGCATGAATTTAGCTCTAGGTGTTAACTTCCAGTACTTTGCAAAATGCAAAACCAAAATATCCTGGGCATCTTTAAGAAATGACATATTTATCACAAATATAATCGGTGAATTTCAAGGCTCTCAGACAAACAGACATGATAGACAGATGGATGGAGACAGACAGACAGACAGACAGACAGACACACACACACACACACACACACACACACACACACACACACGGAATTTTTTTCAAGAGCCACACATATCACACTGCTCATATTCCATTGGCTGGAATTCAATCACATGGTTGCATTTAACAGCAAAGAAGGCTGGGAAATGAAGTCCCACAACACTCAAGGGAGGAAGATGGCTCTTGAAGATAAAAGAATTTGTGACTCTAGGGGAGGAAAGCACTCCTTTCCCTTCTATCCTTTTAGCTTCTCTCTGTGATTTAGATTGGCAGGAGATAGATTAATGACAGAAAGACAAGAGGTTATTAACGGGTAGACCCTGAACACGTAAATGGGTCGCACAGGTGAGTGTTCACAGACAGTGGAGTCTATGTACTCAACTATAAGGGAAAAGGGAAGAGGAAGGGCACAGATGGGAAAGCAGATGGCTTTTTGGAAAAATAAATGACTCCTGTGCTGACTAAGTTTGTTTTGTTTTGTTTTGTTTTGTCAACTTGACACAAGCTAGAGTCATTTTAGAAGAGGGACATCAACTGAGAAAATGCCCTCACCAAACTGAGCCTGGGCAAGGCTATGGTGCATATTTTGAATCGTGGGTGACACGGGTGGGCCCACCCACAGGGTGTAGGCCACCTTGAGTGGAGGGTCCTGGATGGCATAAGAGTGCAAGCTGAGTAAGCCAGGGGAGTAGTTAGTAAGCAGCACTCCTCGGCACAGAGCCCTGGGTGGCCTCTTTGTTTCACTGTGAAAGAAAGGCCAGCTGCGGCATCAGTTCCTGCCACCAGGTTCCTGCCTTGCTTGACTTCCAGTTCTGACTTTTCTAGAAGACTACAAGCTGTAGAGTGAAACAAACCTGTGCCTCCCCACGCTTGCTGTTGGAGAAGAGTATCCACTTCCCGAGGATGAGCTTTGGATTCAAGGCAGCTTTAGGACCTGATATCCCAGTCATGGTTCAGAGATGAGCTGGGAGCCAGGCGGTGGGGGTGCATGCCTTTAATTCTAGCATTCAAGAGGCAGAGGTAGGCAGATCTCTGAGTTAAAGGCAGCCTGGTCTGGTCCACATAATGAGTTCCAGGACAGCCATAGCTGCATAGTGGGACTGCGCTAACAACAGCAACAACCACTACCACCACCACCACCACCACCACCACCAAAGGAAAACCAAAGATGAACTGGGGACTTCACCCCTCTACCCGACGCTGTTCACTCCCCATTTGGAGATATTTGGACTCCTCAGAGAATTGATTGGTTTGGCTACTTTCCATTTTCCTTCCATAAGAAGCTTTCAGAGATTAGATACTATGGAAGGTAGTATGGAACATGGAAACTGGGAAAGAGGCTGCCTCTTTGAGAAAGAATGGAGGGTGTGGGCTCTTCCTGTAGATTAGGACTCCCTGCTGCTCCTGGAGGATACAGTGTCCAGTGCTGTCCCCTAATTTTCCAAAAGTCTTAGGGCTGGTGAATGTCAGAGGCAAGTTTCAAATTCAGGTCTGTTATTCCAAAGCCATTACTTAGTTCTCAGTCCCATATAATATGCTGGCTTTTCAAAGAGAGCTGTGGGAGGTCCAGGAGAGTGGAAAAGAATTCTTTGGCTAAAACTAAATGTAGCCAGAATTATGGAAAGGAGAAAAAGTATTTTTCGATTACCCTTGTAGTCGACATATTTCTAAAGCCCCCACAGGACAGTTATTAATCCTGGAAACCAGCAAAAATCCTCCTCACATGGCGGGGTGTGCGAGAGGTGAACCCCGCATATTATCACTTGGATTTGTGAAATGTGGTGTGAATTGCATATGAGAAAGTTAAGGGAGTGAGGTGAGGTCATCATAAAATGGCGGAAGGAAGGCCTCTCAAATGAGAGCCAGCTGTGCTCAGGCTGCACACCTGGCCCCACACTCAGGCCAGTCCGCATGAGAGATGAGTCTGGAATAGATTACAAACCATCCCAGAACCCACAGGAAATGTGAGGCCCTGGCCAGGTAGGAGCTACAGTAGGAACGCAATGACATTAGCTTCAATCCAGACTCTGCATAGCCCCACAGTGCAGAGCATCCTTAGGGTCTGAAAGATTCTTTTGCCTCTTTGTTCTACTCTAGGGTTTAGAAAAGTGTTTTCTTTCAATGTCTTCTTTCCCTTCGCTGTCACAGTTACTTCCCATTCCAAGCACCTGAAAAACAGCCCCACTTTCTCTTGTGTAAGACTCCCAAGTATTTGTCCTAAGTCCCTAGAGAGAGTTTTGAAAAGGGACCGAAGGAGTGGGATCCCAACCAAGACGACCTGGCTTGAGTTCCCACTGGAATTCTTGCCTGCTGTTCCTGTAAGATGGTGTTAAGATAGTAAATACCTCACAGCCAGGCATGGCACGTCACGCCTGTCATACCAGCACTGGAAAGCAGGGACTGGAGCGTTGCTGCAAGCTCAGGGCCAGCCTGGATCACAGAGTGAAATTCTGTCTCAAAACAACCAAAAACCACCACCCAAACAGGCACAAAATACACGTAACAAATAGAACCCCGCCAAAGAGCTAAGCAAAACCTCCAGAGGAACCACTTAATGTGAGTTCTGTCAGGGTTAAGGGAGATGAGTAGTTTTTGGAGTAGTACCTGGCATGTGGTAATTGCTGGATAAATACATCTTATTTGTATTGTGATGTTAAAGACAGGAGAGAATCTGCATGGCATTTTGGATTAAAAACTTTACTGATTTTGATGCCAGTGGTGGCACACGCCTTTAATTCCAACACTTAGGAGGCAGAGGCAGGCGGATCTCTGTGAGTTTGAGGCTAGCCTGGTCTATAGAGTGAGTTCCAGGACAGCCAGGGCTACACAGAGAAACCCTATCTCAAAAACAAACAAACAAACAAAAAACAAAAAAAACCAAACAAACCCACAAACAAACAAACAAACAAACCCAAACAAACTCAAAAAACGTTAGGAAAAGTGGTCTTGCAGATGTTCCTGTTGCCACATCACTTTGGGTCTTGGTCTCCCTACAAGCACCATGGAGCAAAGTGAGCCTGTGAATTGTCATCTCCTCCGCTGCACTTACGTCGGTGACTGTTCTGGTCTCATCTCCAGTGCTGTGATCTAACACTCGAAGTGAAAATGGTGTAAGAAAGGAAAGGTTTTATCTCAACTTGTAGCTTATAGTCCACCATGGAGGGAAGTCAGGGCAGGGGCATTGATCTAGTGTACGTGGCTATTCACAAATGATACCTTCTGGGAGAGGAAAATCAATATTTTTCAGTGGAGTGACACTGGGTATATCCACCACCCTCCAGCACAGGCCCATGCTCAGGAGTAGATAGATGGCTAATACAAATCAGACACCATGGCTTTTAGTGGATATTTTTTCATTTTCTTGGTTTTTAAATTGAATTTTTGTTTTTTAAATGGAGAACATGAAATTGGGTGGCAGGGAGAATCTCAGAGGAATTGAAGTAGGGGCAAGAATATGATAAAATATACTGAATGAAATTCTCAAGAATAGAAAAAGAATTATCAAACAAAAACCCAAACCAAACCAAACAAAAAAAAAAAACACCATTCAAAACTCTAATCTTTCAATTCACTGTCCTTAAGAGCTCATGTAAATATCATAACATAAAACACAATACAACTTTTAAAGTGCCACAGTCTTTAAAAATGTCATCATTGAGGGAAGTCGGGACATGAATGAGCTCAAGCAGGATCTTAAAGCATAAACCATGAATAACGATGCTTAGTTAGCCCTCTTATTCACACCAGAACCCCTGTGCAGGGATTGGTGCTGCCCACAGTGGGCTATGCCCTCCTACATCAGTTAACAATCAAGACAATCTCCCACAAAATGTGGACAGGTCAATCTGATTTGGGTAATCTCCACTGAGATTTCTTTCTCAGGTGACTCTAGGCCAGGTCAGGTTGACAAAGCTAACTGGGACAGTGTTGTTCTGCCCATTTATCATGGGCACTAGTTGGTCTATTAGACAGTCATCCCCCCTCCCTTTTTCTTTCCCCTGGAGCTGAGGACCAAACCCAGGGCCTTGCGCTTGCTAGGCAAGCGCTCTACCACTGAGCTAAATCCCCAACCCCCAGTCATTCCCTTTTTAAAAGAGTTCTTGAAATCTTTTGGGGGAATTTTCCTTTCTCTTTATTGAGAGCAGCCTTTGGCAAATACTAAATCAAGAATTCTAGCTTCTTTGCTGAAGAAGTCAAAAGGAACTTCAGAGCCCATCATGGACCCTCAGCACTGCTTGGGTCCCATGACCTGAATTCTATGTATCAGGCTGTCCTGGTACTCGGAAATACAAGAAATGGAGAGACAGGACACAAAGGGGAAAGGTTACAGCATTGTGGAGCCCTACCCTGTTCTTCACCTTGACCCACCTCCTGCCTTCCCATAAGCCTCTGTATGTCCTAATAGTCTTCCTCTCTGTCCAGCAGCTCACAGGGTCTTGTTTGTGCTGAAGACTATTGACATATTGAGTGTTGTTCAGTTTTACAGCTCTGACAGTGATTGGAGCCCAGTAGCATTTCAAAATAGTATCTGCTCCACTTATAGAACCCAGATGCAAATTGTAAAATAATGAAAAGGCTACAGAATTGTTTGTATTCTGATTAAACATTCTTTTAATTATATTAAGTGTTTCTGCACATGCCTGCTCTCTCTCTCTCTCTCTCTCTCTCTCTCTCTCTCTCTCTCTCTCTCTCTCTCTCACACACACACACACACACACACACACACACACACACACACTCATGTGCGCACACACATGTCATGTCATGCTTGTGGGGGTCAGAGGACAACTTCTGGGAGGATGTGTGTCCTCTGCTTCCACTATGGGAATCTGAGGTGCTGAACTCAGATGACAAGTGCCTTTACCCATTCGTCCATGTTGCTGGCCCTGTATTCTGATTCTGACTAACCTGGACAGCCAACTAAAAACTCCGAATGTCACACAGCCCTGCCAGGAGTCACTGTACCCATCCAAGTGGAGGACTCTGGCTAATAGAATGGAAGTGTATCACACTACATTGCCACTTTCAAACTATAGACTGAAATTGTTGGGTTTTGTGTAATCAAGTGATAGCTTCTGAGATTATAGTCATGGCTTCCACAGCAGCGCTCTGAAGTGCCCTTCCCTGGAGTAGTAAGTGCATTTGCTCTGTGGATCCCATATGATTTGTCCCCATAGGATGTGGGCAGAAACAACAGTGTCCCATATGCTTGTCTATCACTCCACAGTTACGTGCTATAGCTGTTCCTCCACTCTCTATTCCTGACGGGAAGAACATCCCCACTGCATGAGAGGCACTTGCTGAAGAACTGAACTGAGCCCCATCCAGCAGGCAGGCCTGAGCAATGATTGCTGCTCTCTCTGGAGACCATTGCATTTGTCACCCAGTGGCACCCAGTGGGACCCAGTGGGACTGGGTCTCCCATGCTGTCCTCAAGTTCAACTGGATGGTCACAATGAAAAGTACGGAAAGGTGTTCCCACCAGCCCCCATCTGCATAAACCCGCCTTACAGTTTGTTTTCTTTTATAAGGCTGTGTAAGGTGTGCTTCCGTTTCCACTCTCAGTACAGCAAGTTACACGAGCTAGGCGACATTTCATTGTTAGGTGGATTTGGTATTCAGTGAGTTTGCCCAATTGTGGACTAACAGAAGCATTCTGAGCCCCACTAAAGGTAAGCGAGGATATTCCATACCTTAGGCACATTAAAAGCCTCTAACAGAGTTTTCCACTTATAATGGTTTCCCTGGGACAAAACCTCACATCTGCTTGAGGAGATTTTTTTGTGGCTCCAGATATTCTACATACTGTTATCGAATAAACCTCTTAAATCATCTCTTTCCCCAGTGCCCTCTTTATTTATTCCATTCTCCTTAGCTCCACAGAGAAGGCCCTCTGCCTTCACCTGCAGCCCATTTGTTCTTCAGCCTCACCTCCCTCCCTGTTCCCTTGACAAGCCTTCCATTCCAGTCAAAGATTCTTCTAGATTTATTAGTTTTCATTTTATGTGTATGAGTGCGATTTTTACATGTATGTATGTATGTATGTATGTATGTATGTATGTATATATGTATGTATGTATGTATGTAAACCTGGAGAGTCCAGAAGAGAGCATTGGATCCCCTGGAACTGAAGTTATAGATGGCTGTGGGTGCTGGGAACTGAACCTGGGTCTCTACAAGAGCAACGAGTGTTCTTCACTGGTGAACCATCTGTCCTGACTCCAGACACTCTTAAAACCGTGTGTAAGGGGGTTGGGGATTTAGCTCAGTGGTAGAGCGCTTGCCTAGCAAGTGCAAGGCCCTGGGTTTGGTCCCCAGCTCCGAAAAAAAGAAAAGAAAAAAAAAAAAACCGTGTGTAAATTTCTGTTCTGATCCCTTGTCTCCATCAGAGTTCTAAATTTCATAAAGATGACCAGCCAGTCCCACCTTCTTCCCCAGCCCCAGCTGCAGGTGAGGAACAGCTCACACTCACTCCAGCTTCGAGTTCACACTCCTCTGGTCACCTTCCTCCTGCCCGTCCCATCCACTTGGCTTTTGAATGCTTCAGTCCTACCTCCTCCTTCCACCTTCCCAACATGCGGATCTGGCTGCCCTGGACCATCTGCAGACCACCTCTGAGCATCTTTGGGTTAACAAGACCTGGTTGACTATTGGCAGAAGACAAGTTGATGGGAGGGAGGAACCAAGGCCTCAAAGGGGTCACAGAGACAAAAGCAAAAGGCCAGGCAGCCTTCGGGCCAAGCTTGTTAACTGAACCTGAGAACTGCTGAAGGCGCTTCAGGAGGGGTCCTACCTTGACACTGCTGGCCGAGATACCTCGGTGACCTTCACGAACTGACGATCACGTTCAAAGGAGTTAGGGAGCGTTCCTGTGTGACTACGGTAAAGGTCAAAGGCCACCTGCTTTTCTGTCCAGTGGTTTGCTCAAAGTATTTTACTGAATAAAACTTTCCCTAACTGGCAAGAGCAGCGTAGAACTGGACTGCTCAAGTAATGCAGGAAGCCCTCTCGAGGCCAATGCTGTTACTGACGCCCCAACTTAGAACGTCAAAACCACCACTGGAAACCTGAATGCTGGAGACCACAGCCTCTGATTCAGCAGACGGGACCTGCAGCCCTCCAGGGCCCAAAGCCAGAGAATGTGCCAGAAGAGAGTTTTATTGCAAGAACCTAAATTTAGCCAGCTGGAACTCTCTTTAAACAATCATCCTATTCATATATTTAAAATAAATTGTGCATCTCTTAGCAGGCAGTCAGCGGTTCGTTATTAAGACAGAAGATGGGACAGAGTGTTCTTGGCTGGGCTGATCCCAGAAGCCCAGGCTCCCTCTCAGGATTGCTCGCCATGTGGTAAAAGCATTTGTGAAGGTAAATGTGTTTCAGGTCTGACAGATTAGAGGCCGGCATACCTGCACAGCAAGCGGCTGCCAGCCATCCCGGTGGCACACACCGAAGCCTTTCCAGACGGACATCATTGTCTCCTGACATTTACCAGGTGCCCTTGAGGGAACAGGAACATCCGAAAGAAAAGCTTCAGAGCGCTCTGCGGATTCACCAAAAACCTCTTGGCCCAAAGCACTAAACTCCCTCATAAAGCTACAATAGTTAAAACTGTGTGAAATGGTTACAAGCTATTTCCATTAGCTTAAATGTCTTGGTCAGCAGGCTTTGGAATACATAGGGAAGCAGTATATATAACGAGGGAAAGTACTCACTAAAGACTGACAAGCCATGGAATCCCAGGACTTATTTCACAGTGAAAACACATACTGGCTTGGGAATGGATATGGAGAAGTAACCACAGAAGTAACCACGGGTCATCCCGACACCCAGACCTGACAAGTGAACACAAGAAGATTCACCGCATGGATCAATCCCACTGAATGTTGGGGAAGACATCTTGAATAAAATACTGACAGATCAGACTCAGGGCGCCAAGTCAGAGTGATGAGAGGAATACAAAGGTAGTTAAAAATGGGAAGAAGCTCTCTCGCAATTTACTGTATTTTTTTTTTAAAAAGATTTATTTTACATACGTGAGTACACTGTCACTCTCTTCAGACACACCAGAAGAGGGCATCAGATCCCATTACAGATGGTTGTGAGCCACCATGTGGTTTCGGGGATTTGAACTCAGCACCTCTGGAAGAGCAGTCAGTGCTCTTAACCACTGAGCCATCTCCCCAGCCCAATTTATTGTGTTTAGTAGGATATTCATCACATAATTATTGTTGATTTTACTACATATGTTAACTGAGGAGCCTATGAAAGTATAGATTCTAATCAAATATGACTGAGATAAGGGCCAGTTTGTATCTTTTCAACAAGCTTCTGGTTGCTGCTGCTGCTGGCAAATGACCCAGTATCCAGAAATGTAGACCGCAAAGCCCCCCCACCCAGACCTGCTTTCCTTCTCAGCAAGATCTCCAGGAGACTCCAAAGCTCTTAACGCTGCCTGGATGGTGTTGTCGTTGTCTTAAGAGCGCTCCTGGCTTCCACCTCAGTTCAGTGAAATTGGAATCTGGATGAAGAGACACCTGTACAACAGTGTTTTTTGTCTTTGTTTTTAAAGATTCATTGTCATTAAAATACAGAACCAGTATTGGAGCCACTGATCTGTATAAGTGTTGACAAAATACTAAAGATAATTCAAAATCTGTTTCTGATGAACATACCTAACACAAAAGTGGTGGTTTCTTAGCGAGGCTAAACATCCCCATCAGGCACCACTGCAGCGTGCAGGCCCCATCCCCGCATGGGGAGGCAGAGGTAGAAGGACCATGAGTTTGAGGTAGAATACGCAGCAAGATCCTGCCTCAAATAGAGCAAACCCCACAGCCTGTGCTGAATTCATGGAGACAACGTGGTTTCCCTCAGTTCAGAGCAAAGCCTAATGCTCACTGCCCATCTGTAACTTCAAAACCAAACAGAACAGAACAGAAGACCTCCAGATTTCAAATCATGAGATTAGATAAGGAAGTTGAGGCATAAATGTTAGGAAACAAAAGACAAACTTACAATTTTCTAAAAATAATTAAAACCAGAAACAATAAGAAACATGCGTAATGTGGCACAGAAGACAAATAAATGAAAACTAGAGACTTTTCAGGTATCAGAAAGGATCCGGGAATGTGGTTTATTAAGGAACCCTTCAACAGTAGTAGCCATGGATAAGCCATGTCTTCAAGTAACTTCCTCAGCGATGTTTACTGTCTTGTTGGGGGAGAGGCGAACCTTTGAACAAAAAGGACTCAGAGAGATGAAAAGCTACTTCCTCTTGTGGGTGGAGCATCCTAATAATATAAACTCAATATCATTTCTATCAAGAGCTCAATGCAATTTTTTGTTTGTTTTGTGACACAGAGGATTGAGCTCAGGACGTTTTGAATGCTTGGCAAGTGTTCTACCCATGAGCTACATTCTCAGCCCCTCAGTGCAATTTAAGTAAATATAGAGATACTTTATAGTTCACCCCAAAAACAGCAAGTTAAAGTAAGGATGAAGACTACGAGATATTTTAAATGGAGACATAAAGTCAAGTGATTTATTAACAGGGTACGTGTACATCTGTAGCCACCACCCAAGTAAAAAATGCAGATATTTCCATCTACAAAGATAGCCCCTGTGCGGGCTATCAATATTCCTGCAAAACAGGGGTTGGGGATTTAGCTCAGTGGATAGAGCGCTTGCCTAGGAAGCGCAAGGCCCTGGGTTCGGTCCCCAGCTCCGAAAAAAAAGAACCAAAAAAAAAAAAAAATTCCTGCAAACCTCTGGCTATCCCATGAGTAGTCCTGACCAGGGCTGCACAGATGATATTATTATTATTATTATTATTATTATTATTATTATTATTTTATTATTATTATTTATATTTATTTTATGACGACAACGACGATGATGACGGTGTGTATGGGTGTTTGCCTGCATGCGTGTTTGTTCAGCACATGCATACCTGCTACCCACTGAAGCCAGAAGAGGATGCCAGATCCTCCTGGAACTGTAATTAACCGGTGGTTGAGGCGCCATGCAGATGCTAAAAACTGAATCTGGGTTCTCTGAAAGAGTAGCCTTAACTGCTGAGCCATCTCTCCAACCTCTGGTCTATAAGCATTGGTCGTACATTAAAACCGCCAACAGGGGCTGGAGAGATGGCTCAGCGGTTAAGAGCACCCGACTACTCTTCCAGAGGTCCTGAGTTCAATTCCCAGCAACCACATGGTGGCTCACAACCATCTGTAAGGAGATCTGATGCCCTCTTCTGGTGTGTCTGTGGATAGCTACAGTGTACTTATATATAATAAATGAATAAATCTTAAAAAAAAAAAAAACGCCAACAGAATCTAGGGCAATAATAGGATATCCACATTTGTTGTACAATCTAGGGGGATAATAGGATATCCACATTTGTTGTACAAAAGGCAGGCCCCTGTTATGGTTTGGATGTCCCCAACTTCAGTGTTGCCAACCTAGTCCCCTACTTTCCATGTTAGTGTCATGGAGGGTGCCTTTGGGACATGGTTAGGGTTAGATCATTTCATGAAAATGAGGCCTCCACGTTGGTACTGGAAGCCAGCTGTGGTAGTAAACACCATAGTCTCAATGCTTAGGAGGCAGAGGCAGGTGAATTTCTGTGTGTTTGAAGCCAGCCTGGTCTACATAGTGAGTTCCAGGACAGCCAGAACTACATAGTGTGACCCTGTCTTGAAAACAAAAACAGACAAACAAACAAAAAGAAGAAAGATCAGAATCAATATATGCTTGCTCTGTCATGCAATCCTGAAAGTGTCCTGACATTACCTTAGATGCCCAGCCTCCGGTACCAAGAGCTAAATAGATTTTCTTGTTTTTATTGTTGTTGGCTTGCTTTGGCTTTTTTTTTTTTTTTGAGACAGGGTCTCACTCTGTAGCCCAGGCTAGCCTTTAATCTGAGGTGGTTATCCAGCCTTGGCCTCCTGAGTGCAGGGATTAAATCCATACATTACTACACTGGTTGAGACATCGATTCTGGACTAATTTACTCAGCAACAGAAAATGAACTACAATACGTTCATATATGTGACCTTTAGGGGGCATAGTTTTGCATGGTATTATATAAAAGGTTGTAATTTGCTATCCTCTGGGATCCCCTTTAATCTTCGTAGTAATCCCATGACAGAGGAAGGTGAGGTGTTATTTTTGATTATGCAAGGAAGGAGTTTGTAGGAGTTGGTCAAGGAAATGGGATTTGGTAAGCTCAGCACTCACTAGTGGGAATATGACATGCTGTCATCCCAAGGTAAGACCAAATTCATGTATTAGATATTTAAAGGTGATATAAAATGGCAGCATTATATCACTTCTTCATGTCTTCAAGGGAGCACAGATATTTATTACATTTAAGTTTTATTGTGAAATTATCTTTAATTGTTTGTGTATGTATAGTGTGTGTGTGTGTGCGCGCGCATGTAGTATGTACATGTGTGTGCAGGTGCACACAGATTTCAGAAGAGGATGTTTGATCTAGAGCTACGGGTGATTGTGAACGACCTAATATGGATGCTGGGAACTGAACTCAGGACCTCTGCAAGAGCACTATGTGCTCTTAACCACTGAGCTACCTCTCCAGCCTACATTTTCCTCTTTCAACAAATGCAAATACCTACTACATGACAGGTACTTTCTTAGCCACTGCAGCTTCAGAGATGAGCAAATCATTTAAAATTTAAATTTTAACATAATTTATGTGTATGGTGTTTTGCCTGCACGTTGTGTCTGTGCACCGCTTAATTGCTGAGCCATCTCTCCAGCCCTTAATCTTATTTTTGACGTGTAATAAAATAATGTTTGTGCTAGATGAAATCTCAGATATATGACTCTACAGCCAATGTTTGATATAAGCCGGCAGATAATTTAATAAACATGCATAATGATTTAATGTACACAAAGATGTTCACTATCGTTGCCTGAAAATTAAATTGAAGATTACAGATATGTCAGGGTATTCTGTTAGAAACCGAGTTGGTATTTTATTTCTTTTCTAGGAAAACACCTCAGACTGTTTAGGGCAGCCCTGCTTACCTTAGCACGGTGGGAAGGCACATCCTGTGCTCAGGGACTTGGTATTAGTAAGTGTTGGGGTAGGGCAGCCACAAAGACTCTGAGCTTTGAGGAACAAATGTGACAGTGGCAGAGCCTCCCCTCGGGAAGGTGCTTAGACCCTCTGGTTGCAAAAGTTTAAGAGAAAAGACTTGAACAGCTCCTTTAAGAATTGAGAGTGCTTGAGAATAGCCAAGGACCTTCCTTGTGGGACTTTGGGATGCTGACCTAAGAGCCACCTGAGGATTTTACAAAGATGGCTGCCCAGGTAGCTATAGCAGGCTCAGGAGGCCAGTGGAGGAGCCAACCAGAGCATGTAGCTCCACAATGGCTTCCCATGCCATTCCTACCAGCTGTGCCTGTCACCCTGGTTAGTGATGCAGGACATGGTCACTTCTGGCCCCCAGACCAGTGATGGTCAACTCTGGCATTTGAGAGTCAAGGGTCCCATGAAGGGAAATGTTTAGGAGTAAATGTGGGGACTTCAACCTTTGTCCACTGTGTAGGGGTCAGTCGAATAGGAAGACCGTGGTTAATTATATTTAATTAGTTAATTAATGTAGTGTGTGTGTGTGTGTGTGTGTGTGTGTGTGTGTGTGTGTGTGTTGAGAGGGAGCGCTACAGCATGCTTATGGGGGGTCAGAGGATAATACTTAGGACTTGGCTTTCCCCTTTCACCATGTTAGTCTGGGCAGTTAAACTGTAGTGAGGTTTGACTTACCTCCTGAGCCATCTCACTGGCACGGTGTATGTATATGCACATGAATATGTATACACATGTAACACACACACACACACACACACACACACACACACACACACACACAGAGTGTGCTGGCATAGGCCTGTCCTCAGGGCTCAGGAGACGGAGGCAGGAGAGTCAGACTTCATGGCCTCCGTGAGGCCGGCCAGTGACAGTTAATGTTGTTAACTTGATCAGATCTAGAATCACCTAGCATTTCTTTGAGGAAACATCTAGACGGCTAAAGTGGGTGACCTGGGGTTCTAGACCTGGGGAGAATTCAAGCTGAGGACCAATGTCCACCCATCTCTGCTGTGGCTCCAATGTGACCAGATATCTGTTCCGGCCGCCATGCCTCCCCCACCACCTTCAAACTGTGAGTCATATGGGACCCTCCTCCTTTAAGTTGCTTCTGGCAAGGGATTTAGTCACAACCATGAGAAAAGTAACTGATACCCTAGGCTAAATAAGACCCTGTCTCAAAAAGACAAAATGATAGAATCTGGTGAAATAGATGATTTTAGATATAGGTACTAATTACTTGTTTAAGTAAAGGGTCTTTAGACCTTTCCCTATTTGAGGACAAGTAAACAGGAGCTCGGTGGGTGTGCTTTGGTTTGGGTTGGTTTGGGTGGGTCTCTCCCCTTGCCTGGTATCTCTGCCTGGTTTCCCATTCCACGCCCAGAGGTTTCCTAAGTCCTGCCCATCCTCACTGGCGTCTGACATGGTTTGCCCTTCACATAGCTGCTGGGTGGGGACCACAATCTACGAGCAAGGTCAGGGTGTGAGACTCAAGTCAGGTGATGGGATTCACATCCCAGCAAATTCAACTCTGCAGGTTGACTGTCTGATGTGTCCTGTGTTAACATCACACTTCTTCCTCAGTTGGCCTTGGACATCATGTCTTTCCCTCTCTGACTGCACAATTTCTCCTGCCTGCCCTCAACCCCAATCTCTCTGAAGCAAGGTAATCTTCCCTTTTAGGTTAGACAGAACCACCAGGCAGCTTGGTTGGATGACTGTCCCCTTCCATGACAACCCACTGGTGTCCGCTGTTAGATATCAAAGAAACCGAGGACAAATGACTAACTGAGGTGACTATGAACATATCCATGTGGACACTGGCCAAGAGGTTCTCGGCAGCACAAGAACCTGTTAGAATCATCATGGCTGGCACCCCCCTCCCAAACGTTTCCAGTCTCCGAACTTCCCTTCCCTCCCCCAGGCTCTCTGATTCCTAAAAACACAGCCATTTTGGCTGCACATCCTCTTGGTTCTCTTGGTCTCCCGTCTCTCTGCTCCCTCTCTGTTCTCTTTCTCTCTTGCTTCCCCCAACCTGCCTCATGGCCCGGCTCAGTGTGCTGGCCCAGTTCAGTCTGGAACATTCCAGATACCTAGCTGTGCAGTCCCTCACATCTACGATAAATCTCCTCAGCCACATCTCTGAGCAGTCATGTCCTTATTTTTCATTCATCTGCCACCTATATTCTCGGACCTCACATTTTCTTAGTGATTTTCTCCACAAAGACAGCCACTTTCCCAAGGGAGTCCTTACCTCCTGCTGAGGCAGTAACTCCAACTTCCCTTCCCTTTCATCAGCATAAAATTTTTGAAAAAGTCTGACTACACAAGATCATGTAGTTGGAGGTTTGCTGGTGATGTCAGAGGTCAAAAGGCTCATAGCCTGATCCTCAGTGATAGAACAGGGTCCACACCCAGTAGGGGCAGAAGAGCAAACCACATTAGACACTGCAGAAATCGTGGGAAGTGATGTGCAATGAAAGCGATAGATTCGTAAGTTCTAGAATCAGGACACAAACTTCTGGGAGCCAATCTTCTGCCTCCAAGTCATCATGGTCGTTTTGCTGATTGAATCTGGCACATTGCTGGGGACTGTAGGGCTGTTCATAAACACTCAGGTCAACTACAATGGAGACCCAAATCTTGGAGGCGGTCTGTGATCAGTTGCCCCAATTGTGGATGTTACTAGAATCTAGATGTCACTAGCCTCTAACTCCATAGATGTCTCAGGAGGTCCCAAAGCTATGGAACCCTGCCTGAAGGAGAGGCTGTGGCTTTCCAGGCCTGCCCAAGGGAACAAGGCAGTTGATCAAGTCAGCATTTGTCTGTTGACCCATTTCCCAGAGTCCTGTAGGGTGGTGAGCCCCTGAGTTATGGTGAGGTTTCTGTAGACAAAGCCCATATGCATGAGCGGGACTTATGCTGAGTGAAGAGTTGGGTCCTGTGGCTAGAACTGCTTGACAGAGATGTCCAGTGCCCACTTTCCCGTCAGGGAGAGAGAGCTGTGCCTTAGCACATTCTGTGCTGCCATAACAAAACGCCTAAGTCTATATAATTCCCGAAGAACAAGATTTACGTGGTTCTGAAGCCCAGACATCTCAGATCGACTGCGGTTTATCCCGACCGTCCTGTCTCTGTTTGTCATCACGACAGAGACTGTCTCTGAGATGGCGCCTTGATCGTCATATCCTTTAGAAGAGAAGAAAGCTGTATCCTCAAAGAGAGACCAAACTTCTAGTGGGAACCCCTGTAGAATGGTGTCATTCTATGCATGAGAGTAGAGTTCTCATAACCTGAATGACACCCAAAGGTCCCACTTCTTAACACATCAATTTTGGGTGACACCCTTAGACCACGGTAGGCCAGGAGCCTCCAAGATGCTGTGGAGGTGTGGCAAAGGGTGGCTTGTTGATTTCCCAACACGCAGTTTCATGCCAGGATAGACATCAATGCCTGTTTACATCACTGAATTTGATGATTGATTCCAAAAATCGTTTTAATAATGGAAGCAACAGAGTCTTCTAGGAACTTTTTTCTTTTTGTTCCTGGGAATTTTTCTCAGAAATTCTCTCAGGCCTACCTCAGATTGCCCAGATTAGAAACTGGAGGCAGGACCCAACAAACTGGTTTAAAAGCAAATCTGAATTTTATATGTGGGCTAGCTAGAGAACCGGGCTGGAATTTTTGTAATTCCATGCAGTCCTGCCACCTCACCACCAGAGGGCGCCATCAGGCTGTGGTTCACCTGTCATCGCCTGCTCTCAGGTTCCTTCAAGGCCCGCCTGACTGCCACAGGTAACAGGACTGCGAATGTCTGAGGGATGACAAGCTGGCAAATGGCATCCTGTTTGGACTGTGTCATACCGCTGGTCTAGTTCTTGCTCAACCGCAGAACCTGTGTGTTTCTTTGGTGGTAGAACCCACTTGGTAGCACTTGCTTTTGTTTGGAATAGAAAAAAAAAAAAAAAAAGGAACACAAAACAAAAAACACTGGATCAGAAAAAGACATGGTGTCCTATTAGAAGTCTGTGAAAGATGGGGCGGTTCCCCTTTGTCCTTTGTTTTCCTTTCCGTTTTCCGACAGCCCCTGCTTCCTTCCACTGTGGTCCCGGTCCCCTGCTCTGAAAACCTGGCTGTCTTTAGGGACTCTTCCCTTCCTCTGCCCTTTCCTCCCTCCAAACACTTCCCCTTTAAAATTCAAATAAGGTTTAATCAACATCTAATAAGTATACCCATTGGAGGTGTTTGATGTGTTTCAAGTTCGAGGGATTTTGACAAATGTGGACACCACCCCATTAACTTACTTTAAAGATCAGTATAGCTTTCATTATACTGAATTTATAATCTTTGTGATAGGCAAGATTATTCAGATAAATAAGCCAGCGTTAGAACAGCAGGAGACACTGTAAATATTTCACATAATATTAAAGACAAAATATTTTTCAAAATCACGCAAAGAAATATTGGTCAGACTCTAACTGCAGTCAGCGTATCAGCTCACTCCCAGCACAACGCCTGCCACAGTTAGCTTTGCACGGGTGCTCCATGGCAAGCAGTTTGACTTAATCAAAATTTAACATACATGTGCAGTGCTAGTCACAGAATTCTTCCTGTCGCTGAATTTTGCCGTCCTTAGGCTGATTACTGCAGGGTGTGGTGGACTCTCGGGTATATTGGGGTCAGCCAGGCAGTGGGCACAGTTCTAGCCCCAGCAGTGGCCAAGCTGCAAGTGTTTACAGCTAGGAGGACCAGGATGGCTACAGGCATGGCTGGCAGGTGTGAGGTATGCAGGTTGGGTGGCAGGTTGGAATGATAGGTGTCTTCCTTCCTGCTTGAACACTGCGTTGGGTTGTTGTTTTAGTACACAGAGACTGGACTGCCCAGATGTGCGTTCTGGGTAGACAGCTCAGTTGGTAAAGTGCTTATCTCACAAGCATGAGGGTCTGAGTCCAGTCCCCTAGAACCCACGTAAGAAAGCCAGGGAGCAGCATGTGTCTATAATCTCAGGGCTGGAGAGGTGGAGACGGGGGTCCCTGGGGCTTGCTGACTAGTCAATCTGGATAAACTGAGGAGAGAGACAGAGAATGGGGGAAGGAAGAGGGGAAAGGGAGGAGGGGGAGGGAGGATTCCACCCTCTCTTTCCTGAACCTGAGTTTTCTTGTCTGAGAGACTCAGACCCAAAAGGACGTTTGCAGATCCCTGCCAGGGACCTCCCTGATGGCATAGGTCATTCTTCCTGCCCACGGGACTTTGTGGGGGATTTTTTTATGAGTATTATGAAAGGTCAAGTTTTTAGAACTGACTAAAAATCACATCCATTAAATTCTATGTTTGTTTAGGTTAATGCACTGTTATTGAAGACTTGGCTGTAACCACAGTGCTTTATTTACTCGACAAGCATTTATTGAGTATTTAAAATGTCCTGGGGCCTAGATGCTAGACATTCATTGTGAACAAGTCAAAACCCTGCCTCCTGGCGTTTCCACAAACTGGCACAGAACACACCAAGACAGCAATGGGAAACCAGGGCCACAGACAGTAACACCATGGCAGCCTCTAGATGGCACGGCTCAGGAGGTCTGACTGAGAGATGGGCATTTGACTAAGATGTGAATGAAGCAAGTTGGTAGATTAGTCTGTGGCAAGACACGCGAGACTGGTCACTTTATGAAAAAAAATGAGGTTTATGCCTATCTATCTATCTATCTATCTATCTATCTATCTATCTATCTATCTATCATCTCCCCACAGAGTCTCACAGAGCAAAAGATGATCTTGAACTCTTGATCCTCTTGGCCTTTTGCCTCCCAAGAGCTAGGATTTCAGGCTTACCTGCCACACCTGATTGAAGATGATTTACTTAACTCACAGTTTCAGGGACCGACCACCCAGGACCAGCAGGCATCTACTGTTCTGCTTCTTGTGGGGAACCCTGTGGCTGCGACACTGCAGAGCAGAGATGGAGAAGGGGGGCACTGTTTGTGGAAGGGGGCTGCCTTGCCTCCTGACAGCTTTCTGCCTTCAGAATGAGAGAGAAACACTAACCCCTATGAGAGCAATAACCTCTAAGACCTAATCAATCACCTTCCGGTATGATGTACAGATTCACCACCTCTTAGTCTGTCACACAGGGGACCCTCCGGGAACATTCGCTCTTGGGGATACCCTTGAATCATCACCAAGACATAGCAGTAAGTGACTGTCTCATGAGGGGATCCAAGGAAACAGCTGCCCGGGGCAGGTAATCGCAGACAAATGCAAAGGCCCCAGGAAGGAGGGGTCACTGTAGGCCTCAGGGGTCACACCTATGTGGAGAAAGCAAGGAGCAATACTGGAAGAACCGAGCGGAGGAAGGCCAAGACCCGCTCAACCCCTGCATGCCTTGAGAGGCAGGGTGGGCAGCTCCACGGGTTTGCATTACATGGAGGGAGGAGAGGAGATAACGTCAGGTTTCCTGCTGAAGACTCAGATGTAGAGACACAGAGGGCTTGAAGCAGCCAGGACAGACCCGAACTTCATAGCCCTGACCTCAGCACACTTTGCAGAGCAGCCCCGACACGCTCACTGAGTGAGTGTGCCAACCGACAAGAACCTTTAGGGCAAATGTTCCCCTGCAGTTTTCTGACCGACGTGCCATCCTGTCCTATGAGAGATTAGAAACTGCAGCTCTCTGGAGTCTAACTTCTTGAGTTCTTTGTACATTTTGGATATTAGCCCTCTATCAGATGTAGGATTGGTAAAGATCTTTTCCCAATCTGTTTTGTCCTAATGACAGTGTCCTTTGCCTTAGAGAACCAAATAACTCTATTAAAAATGGGGTACAGAGCTAAACAAAACATTCTCAGCTGAGGAATATCGAATGGCCAAGAAGTACCTAAAAAATGTTCAACATCCCTAGTCATAAATGCAAATCAAAACAACCCTGAGATTCCACCTCACACCAGTCAGAATGGCTAAGATAAAAACCCCCGGCAACAGCAGATGCTGGCGAGGATGCGGAGAAAGAGGAACACTCCTCCATTGTTGGTGGGATTGCAGACTGGTACAACCACTCTGGAAATCAGTCTGGAGGTTCCTCAGAAAATTGGACATTGCAGTACCTGAGGACCCAGCTATACCTCTCCTGGGCATATACCCAAAAGATGTCCCAACATATAACAAAGACATGTGCTCCACTATGTTCATAGCAGCCTTATTTATAATAGCCAGAAGCTGGAAAGAACCCAGATGCCCTTCAAAAGAGGAATGGATTAAAATAATGTGGTACATCTGCACAATGGAGTACTACTCAGCTATCAAAAACAATGACTTCATGAAATTCATAGGCAAATGGAATGAACTAGAAAATATCATCCTGAGTGAGGTAACCCAATTACAGAAAAACACACTTGGTACACACTCATTGATAAGTGGATATTAGCCCAAAAGCTTGAATTACCCAAGATGCAATCCACAGACCACAGGAAGCTCAAGAAGAAGGATGACCAAAATGCGAATGCTCCCACTCCTTCTTAAAAGGGGAAAAAATGTCCATAGGAGGAGATATGGAGCAAAGTTTAGAGCAGTGACTCAAGGAACGGCCATTCAGAGCCTGCCCCACATGTGGCCCATATATGTATATACAGCCACCAAAATTAGATAAGATTGATGAAGCTAAAAAATGCATGCTGAAAGGGACCGCATATAGCTGTCTCCTGAGAGACACATCCAGAGCATGTCCAATACAGAGGTCAATGCTAGCAGCAAACCACTGAAGTGAGAACAGGACCCCCTTGAGGGGAATTAGAGGAAGAATTGAAAGAGTTGAAGGAGCTTGCAACCCCATAAGAACAACAATGCCAACCAACCAGAGCTTCCAGGGACTAAACCACTATGGAAAGACTATACATGGACTGACCCAGGGCTCCAACTGCATATGTAGCAGACAATAGCCTTGTTGGGGCACCAGTGGAAGGGGAAGCCCTTGGTCCTGCCAAGGTTGAACCCCCAGGGCAGGGGAATTTGGGGGACAGTAAGGAGGATGGATGGGGAGAACACCCATATGGGAGAGGGGAAGGAGATGGGGGGAGCTTATGGACAGGAAACTGGGAAAGGGAATAACATTTGAAATGTAAGTGAAGAAATATATCTAATTAAAAAAAAAGAAAGAAAGAAACTGCAGCTCACATGTGGGGTATATACTCCACGTAATCCCCAAGTGTTGATCTGGAGAGCAAAAGGTCACAGACACATTCTCATCCCAGGAGAGGGACAGAGCGGTAGCTCGTCTGGGAGGCAGAGAATGTCACGCACCAGGGCAGTCAGCCCAGGGCACATAAAGGAGCCTTAAAGCGTTGGTGCTGGCAATTCAGAGAGTAAGCAGTTCTGTCGTTTCTGAAGAAGAACTCACACAGAGGAAAGCTGGAGCTGGCAAAGGCCTTCTTTCTCAGCTCTCGCCTCTTTTCCTTTTCCTTTTTCTTTTTCTTTTTCAAAAAGAAAAGTCTTACCATGTAGCCCAGGCTGGCCTCCAACTCATAGAAATCCTCCTGCCTCAGCTTCACAAGGGCTGAGATTACAAGTATGTACTGCTCTACCCAGCCCTGGTCTCTGTCTTTCCTTGTTGCTGAGGCCACTCTAGGGACCTAGTCACTTTGCATTCAGTTGCTGATGAGAGAATGTGGCCTTTTGTCCCCTTTGTCAGCCACGGCTGTAGTTAGTTACTCGGGGACTTTGACTCCAGTGTGAAGTAACCGGTCTCCTCATCAGCAGGGAGCAGAGCCTCTGACTCGCCCTTGGCTTTAACCGATGTCCACTGAGTTAGGAACATGGAAGTGAGAAAGAGCCTAGCCTTTCAAACTCCATGAGGAGTGTGAGACATTCTGCAGTTAAATAGAATATCTTGGCTCTGCCCCAATGGGATGGCTTTTCTGTACCTGGGAGACTGTTCTTCCAGCTGTCTGCTTGAAGCATTGGTAAATTTGAGCAGGAAGAATTATGGGTGTAAGGACCCTTCAGAGGACAGAGATAAGAACTCGAAGAGGAAGGAGAGGATAGCTAGGTAGTCTGACCCCCCCACTCTCCCGCCCAGAGCCCAATGCCCCACCTCACCTCCCGCTACAGGGGTCTGACTTGGAGGGCTGAAGGCCCTGAGGCTGGGAACAGTAACTGGAGAGGTGTTTATAGAGACCGTGGACTTGGCCCAGCAGTTCTGCCTTGGCCATGTGATACCAGAGCCGTACCAGCCCTAGCCTCAGGCTGGGCACCGAGAAAGCTGAGGATGGCTCCACCACAGAGTGTCATCCCTGAAGCACACTGACAGCAGACGGTGGCCAGTGAGCTATCAACTGCCAGTCTTGGGGGAAAGGAAAGAGAGTGTGTGGTGTGGGTTTGTCTTATAGAGGTGTAGTGCTTCAGGGGCTTCCTGAGTGACAAGGAGGTGCTGAGAGAGAGAGAGAGAGAGAGAGAGAGAGAGAGAGAGAAAGAGAGAAAGAGAGATAGAGAGATATTTGGGTGTCGCTGTTTTAGCATTTACTTGAAGTTATGAAGGATGGGTAATGGGGTGAGGTAGAATGTGCGTGTCCTGTGGTAGCTCACCCCCTGCAGTCCTTCACTTCAGCAAGGGCCTGGAGTAGGGGTGAGGCTGGGTTCTGGGGGCACTCAAGGGGGAAATATGAGGTCCCTACACCTGGCTCTAGGCAGCTGGACCCCTCTGGGGCTGGGCTGTACAGGCCCCACTGATGTGCTCTTGCTGATAAGTCTGGTCAATGAAGCTGCTGCATTACATGTGGCCTTCCATGCTCTCAGGTCGCCGTCCAGGGAGCATCGCCACCACACCATCTCCCAGAGTCGGCCTCCTGGCCTCAGGGAGATGCTAAGAACAGGCTAGGCTGCCCTTCAAGGTGTGGTCCACTCCCCTGTACCTGCAGCTCCGGGAACTCCCACTTGTGGACGAGATGAAACACAATGCAGGCTGGGGCTTGATATGTGACTTTATTTGTGTATTTTTCCCACATGCGGTATCCACGTTCAGTGAACTTATTACCAGCATTGTCTCGACATCATACGCATCACCACAACTGCATTTACGTCATCTTCCATTTCCTCCACCAAAGAAACTCTGACCTCACCAACAGCTCCCCCACTTACCACGCCGCACACCAGCCCACCCAGCTGCTGCTGCACTCTGTACAGGTCCGGCTATTCTAGACTTTTATGCAAATAGAGTTATGCACTATACAGACTTTTATTCTGCTTCTTACACTTCTCCTGACATCCTCAGGGTTTATCCCTGCTACAGCATAAACCATTTCTTTAGTTTCTTTTAAAAAAAATATTTTATTTATGTGAGTTCACTGTAGCTGTCTTCAGACACACCAGAAGAGGGCATCAGATCCCATTACAGATGGTTGTGAGCCACCATGTGGTTGCTGGGAATTGAACTCAGAACCTCTGGAAGAGCAGTCTGTGCTCTTAACCACTGAGCCATCTCTCCAGCCCCTTTAGTTTCTTTAATCACAAATAATTGCTCTTTAGTATGCATACAACACATTTTATTTGTCTATTTACCTGGTGGTGATTGCTCAGATTTTTTCTAAATTTTATTTATGAGTGGTGCTGCTGTGGATGTTTGCATGTGTGGGTTCATGTTACAGGTCCTACCAGAAACACACAGGGATTTAAAAAGCTGTCGCTGCCTTACGTGTGATATTCATCGCAGTTGGCAAACATCCTTCCACATGTCACTACAATTCTAGTCTCAAAAAAAAAAAAAAAAAAAAATCCAAACCTTTGCCTTGAGGAAGAAGGCCTGTGTTCCTCAGTCTTTGCGGATCCTAGGAGAGGCTGATGCCAGCGCTGACAGGAGTTTGTGGAAGCACGCTTCTTTCCTTTGAGTCTGAAGTAGGGTCATGTGTTTGAACACTTGGTACCCAGCTGGTGGTGCTGTCTTGGGAAGTGGGCCGTAGCTGCAGGAAGTAAGTCACTAGTAGGCAGGATGAAGGGTTACGTGCCTACTCCCCTGCGGTCGGAGCTCTCTGCTTCTTGGCCCACTGAGCTATGAGAAACCAAGAGCCTCTTCCTGCTGTCACGTTCCTGCTGTCACGTTCCTGCTGTCACGTTCCTGCTGTCACGTTCCTGCTGTGATGGACTGACTGCATCCCCTAAAACCACGAGCCAGGATAAATCCTTCCACCGGTTGCTTCCCACATTTACGTCATAGATTTGGTCACTGTGATGAGGACAGCAAGTGATGCAGTGTTGAGAGGTCCCCCCGTGTGTCACACATATGGCGTGTGATGCATCTACAAGGCAACCTCTGGGTCTGGGAGAAAGCACACATGCAGGTCTGGATGCCTGGATGTGTATGTTTGGTATATGTGTATGTTTGTCTTATAACTTTAATATTATGGAAGTACTTTACTATAAGTACAAGTGTAGAAGTGAGCGACTATGTTTGTGTTTACTGCTGGGGACATGAACCCAGAATTTAGACATCACTGTTAAGTCACTCAAAGGAGCCCCACCTTCTCTCCTGCTGAAGTCATCGCTCAGAGTTGCGTTGGCGTGAGTCCAGACTCCCTGCCGCAGTGACTCCTGCCAGGACTCTCTTGGCTCACGTACAGAGTTCAGACCAGCATTGGGTCCCACAGGGCCAATGCCATGGGATGGACTAGTCTCAAGGGAGTCCTTGATCCTTTTTCAGAGACGTCATGACCCATGGTTCCCATCAAGTGTGGACCGGCTCTTCTGGGCCCTCTGTTAAGACAGGACACCTGGGAACCTTATTCAAGCCCTGTTCAAATTCCAGGACCCCTCCTTCCTTCCGCAGATTCGATGAGTGAGGCAGAGATACTCTGATTTGGTTCTGTGGCCAGAGGAACAATCTAACGTCACTGAGTATTCCTCTCAGGAATGCAGTGTGGACCTGTTTCTCCCACAGAGGAATCGTACTCTGTGTTGACTGGGACTGTGTGAATCACCCGCACTGGGACAGTCTGAATGTGTCCCCCAAGTTTTCTGTGTTGGAAATATTGTCCCTGATGCAGCAGAGTTGAGAGGCAGGATTTTTGGGGTGGAGCTGGGCCAGACAAACTTCGCCCTCATGAATCCACACATAACTTTATAGGTGAATGGGCCATTTTAAAAAAGGATTTTTAAAAATCGTGTGTGTGTGTGTGTGTGTGTGTGTGTGTGTGTGTGTGTTTCCTGTATGTGTGTATACCATATGCATACCTGGTAGCATTGAAGGCTGAGGTGGGTATTGAATTCCTTGGAGCTGGAGTTGCAGGTGGTTGTGAACCCTCACGTCAGTGCTGGGAATTAAAAACCCAGGTCGTCTGCAAGAGAAGCAAGAGCTCTTAACCACTGAGCCTCTCTCCTGCCTCTGAGTGGGTTACTGGAGGAGGGGTTTGCTATAAAAAAATGAACTCTCTCCATTGCTGTTTTAGTATGGGAAGCTTCTGCCATGTTGTAAATGCAGCCCAAAGATCATCACTAGGCCAAGCAGGTGCCACCCAATGCTCTTAGATTTTTTTCAGCATCCAGAACTTTGAGCTTAACAAAGTTTATTCACTATTAAGTATGTGGTTTTGTATATGTGGTTACAGAAAAAATGGATTAAGATATTCAATGTGCAAACACACACAGAGGAAGAGAATGTGTGTGAGTGTGTCCTTGTGTTTGTTTGTGTGTGTGTGTGTGAGAGTGTGTGTGTGAGTGAGTGTGTATGCATGTGTGTGTGTGTTCTGGGCTTGGCTGTCATGGAAAAGGATAGCAGTGGTTAAGGAGTCAACTCTGGACTAGATAGGTGATGTCTACAAATGGGAAGGATATTCGGACATGATATAAGTGGGAAACCAAGAAAAATGCTGAAAGACACTAAGGGGAGGCCTGGTGGGCCTAGCCAGCCAAGTTAGGGAGCGGGTCCTCAGAGTATTTCACACCCCATCCAAAGGGAGAAGACACAGAAGAAAGCGAAGGGGTCTAATTTACCGTTTCTTTTCTGAAGGAGCCTGAAGTCACTGTCTGCGATCTTGACTTTGATAATAATATAAATATGGATTTAATAAGTCTCATCAAAAACATTACAGAGCCATTGACAACCGAGAACAGGCTGATGCCTCCAAGCCCCTGCAGAAGATGAAAGGGGAGCAGCAGCCCTGGGGGAGAATTTAGTAAAAAAAGGAGAACACGAGACTTGAAAGCACATGCTGCAAGTCAAATGAGAAAGTCTGCTTAGGCGGATCGAACAATCGGGCCTCCCCACTGGAAGACAGGCACTCTACTTATCTATATTTTGATCTAATACATTACAGATATATGTGTATTAAAAAAGCACACATAGACAGAGAGGGAAAGAATTAAAGCTTGCATCAAACTATCACACACAAAAATAAGACAGGGAGTGGGACACCTGTGGTCTTGGCATTCGGGAAGGAGGCAGGAAGACCAGGAGTTCAAGGGCAGCTTCAGTGTCAGTGAGGTTGAGGCCAGCCTGGGCCTAAAGCAACCCCCTCAAAACCCTGACAAAACGAAGAAAGGTAAGATAAAGTAGCTGGGGACTCCAGCACTTGGGAGGCAGAGGCAGGTAGATGGCTATGAATTCAAGGCCAGCCTGGTTTACATGTCCAGTGCCGGGCCAGCCAAGGTTATATAGGGATATCTTCTCTCAAAAATTATAAGATAAAACAGACCTGACAATGTCGATATAAGGAAAAATATTGAATTGAGAGTTAGGGTTAGGTCTTAGGCATGAGAGGCTCAGAACAAGGGAATTCTTTCTGTGGTGACTGCCTCTGGAGCCGGACATGACACAGTCTTGCTTAATTTTTATTGTTGTCATCTTTGCTTTTGGAGACAGAGTATTGCTATGTATTTCAGGCTGGCTTCGAGTTCACTCTGTAGATCAGGCTGGCCTTGAACATGCAACAGTCAATCCTCCTGCCTCAGTCTCTCAAGTGCTGGGATTACAGATATGTATGCACCAGCAGGTGTGGCTTAAAGCTTTGGCGTTTTCCAGTCTGTGAGAGTTGGGCATTATTTGTTAGCATATCACAACCTCAGACATCCTTTCCAACGCACATGTTAATATGGAATCTTCCTCACTGAGTATTAGCACTAAAACACGAGTCTAAATAGGAAAGAAAAACAACCAAAGTCACAGTTCATTTTTCCCAACATCATTGTCAGTCTTTGGTAAATCCAAAATAATGAAAATAGATTGAGATGTGTAATACAGAAGGCGAAATTCACCAGACATTTGTAGAATTCTCATGCTGTGTAAATAGGCATTAACCTTCTTTTCAGAGTTTCCATGTACCTTCACAGTCAGAGGAGACATAGAGGCAAGCATCTAATCTACTGAGGTCATACACCATAAGCTCAACAACATGAAGGAAACCAAAGTCCCAGCTAGGTAGGGTAAGGTAGCGAGGCTGTCATGGGCCAACATTTTGGGGTATGAATACAGCCTTACTCAGAAGTGAGCCTTCAACCAAGCACACGGATGAAAACAGAGGTGTGGAGGTTGGTGTGGTCTGTGACAGCACAGCTGTAAGGGGTTAGCATGGCCTCTGGGTGGGCCTGTGAGGGCCGAATTGAACTGGTTGGGGCGGGAAGACCCATCCTAACTGATGAACAAATAGGAGGGGGGCTCGTCATTCGCCACTCTCTGCTTGCTGCCTGTGGATCCGTGTGACCACCTGCTTCAGGCTCCCCGCCGCGGTGGGCTGTCCTCCAAAGCCGAGAGCCAGAACAAACGCTTTCTTAGATTGCTTTTTAGTTGTGTTATTGAGGTCTCTGCTTCTGATTCATGGACCCAGTGACTCAGTGAGAACTTCCACTCCCTGGAGGAAGAGGAGAAGGGGGAAGAGAAGGAAGAGAAGGAAGAGGAGGAGGAAGATGAAGAGGGAGAGAAGGAGGGGGAAGAAGAGAGGGGTTAGTTTACTTGCTGCCTTATCGTGTGGTAGCTGCCCTCTCTCATGTCACAGTGAGGTAGGAAAGTCCGAAATGGGTGCTATCACGATGCTCTTAGACTTTCCAGATCCCGGAACAAGGCGCTAAGTAAATTTCTACTCTTCGTCAACGGCCTGCTCAGGTGTTTTGCTATAGGGATAGAAAATGCATTTACGCGCTCTGACCACCAATACCCCTCCCAATATACTTTTCTCAAACTCGAGTATGGACTTCTCTGTCTGCCACCCTGCTCTATTGCCTTGACTAGGAGCTCTTCTCAAGGCTCTGATTGCGTCTAGACATCGTGTCCTTGCTGATCACTCCCGGGTCTCCTGTCCAGCACAACTCCTCCTCCTACCATGTGCAGTGTAAAAGAAGCAAGCACCAGGAACCCCGTGACTGGGACCTGGAAATACCTCATTGTCTCCCAGCACCTCATCACTTCCGTGCCTCTGTACTGAGTGCCACATCTCAGAATTACACCTCCAGGTGGGCTCGAGGGGTCTCTCCTCCAGGTATTTTAGAAGCCCAAGGTCGGGTTCCTGGGCTACTTCTGCTTCTCTTATCAGCAGCTGTGCACCCAGGACCAGGGGGGCTTGGGAATGTCTCCATAATGTACCCTGACTCCCTTTATATTTGAGGACTTCAGCAAAGGACTTGCAAAATTTGTTGAAACTGTGATCTATGTCTTTCTGTGATAGTGTGCGCGCGTGCGTGCGTGTACCTATGCATGCACTGGGAGGCCACAAGAAGATGTCAGGTGTCCCTCTCTATCATAAAGTTCAGTGAGGATCTCTCACTGACCCTGGAGCTAGACTGGCAGTCAGCAAACCCCAGTGATTGCCTTCAGTTCCCCACAGTGCCGGAGTTACAGGTCTGAGTGAGGTCATGGCCGGCGTTTTACATGAGTAACTCCAGTCCGTGTGTAGCCAGTGCTCTTGCACATGGAACCTTCCCCAGTCCTGCACATAGGTTTTGAGGTTCTATTCTTTGACTATCCTGAAATATGTGCGGATACCATAGCTCACGTGCTCTGTGCGTTCCCATCCTGAGAACTTCTACAAAGGGTGTCCTCAGGGACACAGGAGGCTCTGAAGCCTTCTAGAATCTGGAGCTTTCTGTTTCTCTGCTGTACTTTGGACCACCCCACTCAACTGGCCCTGCACAGAGGTGTCTAACACTGCCAAGGACCCCTCCTTGCACCAGAGGACCAGGACTCTAGCCAGCCCCATCACTGGGGCCACGTTTCCAGATACTGGCAGTTAGTGTCTCCCAAGTGGGAGAAAAAGTGCAGGTCTCCAGGTAACAAGAGATGAGATTCTGGGAACCAGGAAGGAGACAAGACCCAGATGGGAGGCTTCAAGCTCCTGGGCTGTACCACTAAGGAGTACCTGAGCCTTCTAAGTATTTCTGATTACTTTCTGAGGGTTTGTCAACCCTTCCTGGTTTCTAGCAGAATTCCCAGACTGGCATACACGTCTCTGTTGCTAAGGAGGCAGACTCAGGACTTCAAGTCTGTGTTAGTTTTTATCCTCGCTCTGACAGAATAGCAGCCAAAAGCGACTTGAGAAAGAAGAGCTTCTTTTTAGCTCACAGTTCAAGGTGCAGTCACTTATGAGAGGGGAGACAGGATGGCATTAAGGCTGTAGGAGGAAGCAGAGAGAGAGAGAGAGAGAGAGAGAGAGAGAGAGAGAGAGAGAGAGAGAGATGAATGCTGGTTCTCTCCCCATTCTCTTTGAAGTTTTAGTTAGTTATTTATTTAATTTATTTTTCATTGCTTATGCATATGTATGTGTCTGGGTACATGCACGTGCCCGAGGAAGTGAGAAGGCTGTCAGATCCCCTGGAGCTGGGGTTACAGGTAGTAGGCCACCTTACACCGGCGTTGAGACTAAAACCCGAGTCCTCTGCGGGAATAATGCACACTCTTAACCACCAAGCCGACTGTCCAGCTCTTTTCTCATTTCTGTTCCATCGGAAACCCCAGCCTGTGGGTTGGTTATCCCACCTCAGTTCATCAACCTAGAAACTCGCTTACACCTGGCGGGTAGCTTCCTAGGCAGTTCTACACTAGATCCTGTTAAGTTGACAACATTAACCGTCACAGGAGAACAGTTGTCTAGTGACATCCAGGACCCAAGTCAACAAGCTGAGGGTCTGGTCTCACCATGGGGGTTGACATTGTCAGCGGTGGGCCTTGCTTATTTTGGGGGAGGGCTACAGAGAAGGAGGGCAGCATAGGAGGACAGTATTCGTCAGAGAGCGCTTATCAGTTCTTATCAGCAGTTACCAGTGGCCCCAGGGACGGCCAATGGAAAATCCCTTTTTGTCTCCAGGGGTAATTCCCTGGATCACAGATTTTCTGGCCCCTTTGCCTGGGCTTTGAGAAGCACCTGCCTCAACACCAGCAAAGCCACAGTATGGCCATCTGCCTAGCTCTTGTCATCTCCAAGGCTCTGGCCTATCCCAGCCATAGATGTGGGGCGAGGCAGAGGAAGGCAGGCAGCCACACTCAAGACTGGTCATTTGGCCCCCAGGAGGAGATTGGGAATGTCCCCTAGGATCCTGGAAATTAGGAGGACAGGAAGGGCTCCAGGCTCCTCCAGCCAGGTTTCATCTTGCTGTGTCGGCCAGAACTGTGAGAATCTGTGCTGAAGGGCTGCCTCAGAGTGAAGGTCAGGGGCCTGGGGCCGCAGAAAGGCCAGGTGTTACCAGGTACTCCTCCAGTGACACTCGTCTCCTGGAGCTCTTCTGCAAGGCCTGCTGATCCCAGGGCACAGGGCCACACCCATTCCCATCCCACCTGGTGTCTTGATGCCACCAAGAGGTTTTTATTTCATTTATTTTTCTCTCCTAGGTTTTGTTCTATAGCCCTGGCTGGCCTGTAACTTATTCTGTCCACTAGGCTGGACTTGGTCTTGTGGTGATTCTCCTGCCTACTACCAGGCGCTGGGGATACAGAAACGGGCCACCACCCCATTCAGTTGGAACAGGCTCTTTGTGACCCTTCTTTCCTCTGACGGGGTCAGGTGTCAGGGAAGCCTTCATAGCCGTGTCACTGAATGGAGGATATGGTGAGATCACCGCTGAATTATTTAAACGTTTCCCGCTGATTTCAAGAAAAGAGATTCTAGCCTAAATTATATTCATAAATTCCAAATCATTATTCGTAATTTCACACTCAAAGCTCGGACACCGTGATTGTTATCAGGCTCCTCACCAGGCGTCCCCTACGGCACCCGTGTGGAATCGGACCATTCCTGTTTCTCCTCAGAGGTACGTGGCCTGAGGTGCCGTCTGGGCACCGCAGTGCTTATGGGGTGAGGGGGAGCTGCCCACTCAAGGCCTTGGAGGCACCTCTATAAAAGAAGCTTGGGAAGGTAACTTGGAAATCCCACGAGGCATACAGACATATCCTCAAGACAGTGGGCAAATTTGGAGCAGTTTCTTCTCATAGCAGAGAGAAGATGGGATGGCGCTGGGGCCCCTAAAGCAGCTACACCAACTCCAGTCGGCTTTTGACATCAGCCCTTGACCCAGGCATCGGGACAGAGCTGAGAGTTACCCTGCAGTGGTTCACACGGCCGGAGAGACCCACTTCAGTAGCGTGAAGGGTGGAGGGGCAGGGATCTGCATTTCCTAGGCTCCCTAAGGGACACTGACACAGAGCAGTTCAGAGTTGGGAACCTGACTGACAGATCTATTTGGAGGCAGACGCCTTGTCTTCTCCCTCTGCTCAGCCTAATTTTTGAACTGAAAAGCGATGAATAAATAAAGACAATTTTCAAGATGTTCATGGAATGGCTTTTTTTTTTTTTTAACATTTTTTTTCAACTAGTTAGGACAAAAACATTACAATGGTTGGCTTCTTTCATTTAGTTACATAAATAAAATTTTTATAAATATCTCTTTATAAACAATATAAATAGCTTTACAACATAAATACATTTATGCATGACGTGAATTTACAAACAGCAATGTTTTTACAGCTAGCTGGTTTTGTCAGTCACTTTAAAAACCGTCCCTTGTCATCAAGTCGGTGTGGGAGTGTGTGTCTCATGTATATAATATATATATAATATATAACTTTTTATTTTTCATTTTCAAAAAAAAACCCCAAACAATAAAATCATCCCCTCCCCTCCCCAAATAATAATAAAACAGCTGGTGTTGTGTATTGCCAGTACCAGGAGGAAAAAATAAAAAGAAATGTAAAAGCCACATTGCGTTGGAGGTGTTTCCAGATGCTGGAGGCTGATGACCAAGGATGACCTCAGTGCACAGTGCAGTTCCCAATCCTGAAACACAAAGTGGACACAGGACACTCAGTTCTGGCCTCTGAGCTAGAAAGGCCCATCCTACAAGGTAGTTGTAGAACCTTCCCCCCTTTCTTACAGTAACACAAGGCAAAGCACTTGTGCCTTTGATCTACTGGTCCTTGACTGGCACTGGCTGGACCAGCACTGGTGGAACCATAATATATGCCAGGCCCAAGCCCCTCCCCTAAGACTTAACTACAGGCTTTGCTCTCTGCAATGGGTGGGAATAGTGGGGCCCTTTTCCAGCTCATTTTTGCTATAACACAAACCCTCAGGGCAGTCACTTTCATCTGGTTTCACGTCTGCTTAGCTGTGTAGGGACAGAGAAGATGATATCTCAGGGGGAAGGGTGTCCTATTCTGGCCTCAAATCCTCGATCTGATTTGACTTCCTGGATGGCTCCAAGGAGCTTTGAGCTCACCTATAAAATGGTTAATAGCCACCTCTCAGAACTGGCGCTGGGATTTAACAAAGGGCCACATATTAAGCATCTGCCCTGTCTGGGTCACAGCTTCTAAGCAGCAAAGAGTACTTTCTCTCCAAACTAGCTCTGTCTTAGAGATTGGTTGTTCCAAAGTCCCCTTCTGCGGCATCTGGTGGTGTCTGGCCACCAGTTTGGGCAAACGTACAGCTTTGCTGAGCTGGTGGTTTTGAAGGCTGTGAGAAAGCTGTACTCAGTCCCTACTAGTGGTGGCTGCATGGTTCTCCACGTTCAGAAAACTGGTGGACATGCAGGGCCCTCCTAAAGCACCACTCTCACTCTGGCTCTGATGGTCTAGACAATTCTCCCTAACTCGATTCTCTGGCTGTCTCATGGGTGGTGTTCCTAGGGCGCAGAGGCAAAGTGTCCATTGAGGTCTTGGCCACACCCGAGTCTCTGTCAGTAGTATAATCAAAACCTATAACCATCAGCGACAGTCATTATGATGGTGCTTGGAGCCAAAGTCAACCTCTGAGTGGAGAAATGGGCGGAGCCTTGGGGGTTTTCATCCATATGAAGGATGAATCTTGCGCTCTTCCATAAGACCGGGTGGGTGGGTAGTCTCCACTGGGAGACTTCCGGTTGGAAGGATGATCTATCCTCTCACTGGTGCTGCTGACCTCTTCTGGTCAAATTGGGTGTAGAAGCCTTAATTCTCTTGATTTCCCCTCAACATTCTCACTGCCTTGTGCCCACAGATGTCTAAAGCCCCTTCAGGGAAATACACCCCAGGCAGCCACCCAGAGGTTAAGTAACTTTGGTTTAGACTCTAAAGTCCTTCCTTGGCATGGAAATTGCAAACTGAAAATCCAAGTCCCCAGACTCCATCTCTTAGATATTCATACGGAAGAGAGCAAAAGACACCATGGCGGAAGCTTCAAGGTCTGCCCATAAGTACTAGGGTCACCGCTCTCCCTGAGTAGAGGAGAGTTGAGACCTAACACCTCTGTAGAACTTGGGTGAAGCACGTAGCCTGTTCAAGACTGGGTGCAGAGAGGAGAGGGCCAGCTGAGATCTAGAGCCAGGGGCGCTTGATACAGCTCCTGAACTGGGGTATGTGTTTCTTTTGTCATTGGCCAGTATCTCCCAAGGTCCCTTCTGGGTATGATGTGGGTTCCTGAGCGTCTGTCCCTTAAGTTACTCACAAATTAATATGGGGACACAATCAAGTACACAGAGCACTGTACTTCTGCAAAAGTCTCTCATGCTGCTAAGAAAAAAAAAAAAAAAAAGAGGCTCCCTCCATGTGATGGGGGAAGGTGTTCCTATTCCCTACTGGGAAAAGACTGGCCCTGGTCAGTCTTCCTGGGTTGGGGAGAGCAGCCTCCCCACCCCTGGGGTGGGATAGAGCAAGAGGCAAAGCCAAGGAACGGCAGAGGCCTGACTGTCAAACCCTTATCTAAGTAGGGGGTGTCTCTTCATATCATCAGGGATGAAGAGCAGAAGGACGCTAGGAAGGATCCAGCAGCCTCTGACCGGGATGTTGGGAAGATGGAGGTTTCCCGTCTCAGTGGAGGGGAAGGAGGCCAGAAATGGTTCAGAGCACCACAAGGTTGGTAAAGAACTCAGTTTGGACACACTGAGTTTGAGGTTAGGGCAAGAAGTAAGCTTTAGCATGTCCCTTTGCCTCTCTCTTGAAACAGGGTCACAAACCTAAGGTTCCTCTCCGACGCACCAGGGCTGCAGCATCAGGACCCTGGATAGACCAGTTTGCCCACAGTCGGGTTGAGCGCAGGGGTAAGATTCAGAACGCCTCAGGCAGAAGGGTGCCCTGCTGCTGCCCACAGAGGTTCTCTCACGAGGGGCAGGCATAGCCTCATACTCGCCTCACTCGAGGGACAGCAGCCTCAGAAAGGCTTCCTAGCACTTGACTGCCTGGCTGCTGGCGCAGGGCTGGTGGTACCCCTTTCCCTCGCTCTTTCCAGGATCTCTCTAACAATTTTCCAGTTGGCTAGCTGGCTAGTGGTCGGTGGTGGGTTTGGAGGCTGGGTCTGCATAAGTCTGTCTCTGCTTTTCTAGAGGAAGCCAGATGGGGTACTCTAAGGCTGAACCCAGTCTCTGATCTGGCCTACATTCATTTCATTTTTTTTCTTTTTAATCTGTAAAATGGGATATGTAAGGTAGCAGGCAAATGTCTGGATTTCACTTGATCTCATGCTCAAATCGGTTGGGGAAAGGTCACAGGGCATAGGGGTCAGGGAGGAAACCAAACAGTCTGCGAAGGGCAGTGATAGAGCTTGGTTCTCCGCGGTTGCAGAGCTGGGCGAGCGGGGAGCGTCTGATGGTGTTACTCACCGCCGCCAGGGGTCGCTGCACTAACATCCCAGACCGCTCATGGAGCCGATCCGGTCCAGCTTGAGGCCAAAGCAGCCTTTGGACAAGCCCTTCTTGTTGCCGCCTTTGTATTTGCGCGCGTTGGGGTGCTCGTGCAGAAGGCGGGCCCACGCCGCCCGGGACTTGGTGTCCACACGCAGGTCCCGAAGCAGTCGCGATCGGTCTCCCTTGAGATTGGCTCCCCCTCCGCCTGGAGTCTTGTCACCCTTTTTCTGATTGCCACCAGCTGCCTGGGGCTCTGCCAGCTCCTCCCCTGGCGGGGTTCTCGGGACCTGTCGGAGAAAAGAGTGTACAGGTGAAAGAGTGCACCGATGTAGTGCGGATGACTTTTACGGGGCCCAGAGTGGCACAGCCCTCCTCAGCCATGAGCGTGCCTCCACGGATGCGGGACAGCTGAGTCCGGCATCCACCTGCCACGCAGCCTTCGTGCCTGCTCCTCCGGGAGCCCCTTGCTCTTCCCGTGCCACTGGTCCTGCTGGGTACATTAGGGCACGGGAGATGTGCATGTGTCGACATTCTCCCGAGGGTGGGGAACGAACCCTAGAAGTCTCTGCTTTGAGGGAGCAAGTCCGAGGGGTCTGCCTTTCCGGGCTCTCTGCTCCCTCCTGCGCACCTCATCCTTCCACGCCCCTCACAAACCCAGCGTCCCCGCGACAGCACCCACCTTCGGTGGTGTCCCGGGCTTGGCTTCGGAGGGCCGGAGTGAGAGTAGCGCGAGCAGCAGGGCACAGGCGATCAGCTGGGAGAGGTGCATGGTGCCGATGGGACCGAGGGGTGCAGACAGTCTGCAGCCGGGACGGCCGGTGAGCAGTCCGACAAGCGGTTGCAGAGCAGGATTGCCAAGCGAGCACGGGTCCTACTGCTGTGCGGCGCCGGCTGGGTGCGCTCTGAGTCCGTGGCTGGGCTGGAGCCTTTATAATCCAACCTGCCGCTGATGTCATCTTCCCGCCCACCGGGCCGCCAGGGCCAATGGCACAGCGCACGCGGCCGAATCGACGGCCGGGAGGGGGCCGCGGGGGCTCCCTCTTCTGCTCCCACCCACATCCCACCTCCGAAGGAGCCCGCGGCTCGGCCCGCTGCGCTCAAAGCCACAAAGCGGCGCGCAAAAGAGAACTCCATTTGTAGAATGCGCTCGCCCTAGTACTCAGGCTTCTAGGTGTCCAGTGAACTGTGTATCTGCTTCACTGCGCGCACTGCTCCTGATACGCGTCTGTACTCTTCTTGCAGGTGCAGAGGCTTAGAAGAAATGTCCCTCTGCAAAGTTACAGAGGTAGAAAGTTGATCCACGCAGACCGCCCTGTTTCCAAATTCTTCACAGGCGCCTGACACGCGCTAGCCAGGGTGGAAGGGCTGGCCATGTCTGGATGCCCTTACACTGGGGCGCAGAGGAAGTGGGTTGAGATCCCAGTGGGAGGTAGAGGGAGAGCTTGATTGTTGTAGCTGCAAAGGGGCCTTGTAAGTCTAGGGTACCCTTCAGTACCCACGAGTGTGAGCCAGGTGTGTGTGTGTGTGTGTGTGTGTGTGTGTGTGTGTGTGTGTGTGTGTGTGTTGGGAGGTTAGGAGGCAGGCGGCTTTCCTTCAGTGATGTACTGGCCTTTGCTGAAGGTGGGGATGTCTACGGTATTCAGTGTCCTGAATACCGTAAGAAGCTATAAGGAGCACTGGGTTTTACCCAGCTCCAAGCCTTGACAGGCCATCACCATTGAGTTTGGGGCTGTAGTTGCTACAGGAACCTGGCCACTTATTTCTACTGCGTACAATTTCTCTCCGTGACCTGGAATCTTGGTCCCTCTGACTGGGGAGCCTGGCAATTTAGCAGCCGCTAGAGAGCTTGTAGTTCCAAGAATGGAGCGATATGCAGGAGTTTGTGTCCCTTCTGCTGAGCAGAACTCAGGCTTGAGCGAGGGAAATGAACGTTGACAGGGCCCCTGCTGTCTCACGGAGCAAGAAGCCTCAGGGAGCCTGGGACGAGAGGCAGGAGCCAGAGTTAGCTTTTTACAGAGAAGGGAGCTGGGAAGAGAAGGCAGTGGGAAGACTGCTGGGTTGCCATAGGTCTGGAGGACCAAATGCTTTTGGAGGATACAGAGGAAGCAAACGTGTACTGAGAGCACCGTTTACTTCCTTGTCCCTTCCCATCATGCACCTCAAAGACCCCAAATGAAGACCTCTAGCTCCTTCCAGCTTTTTGTTTAGGAAACGACTCACAGGTGAGGTTTGATTTGAGTCAGCATATTGCTTGAAGAAAGATCTAGACATCAATTTCAAGTCTTTTGTCAGTTCTGGGAAGTTGGCGGGTCACCTCTATGCAGCTCCTCCCTCCGTGGCCTTTCTGTGTCACTACATGTGAATTGATGACCGTCTCGTGTTTGAGAAGGAGAGAGAAGCAAGGAGATGAGAGTGAGGTCTTTAGCTGCTCCATGGACCTGTCTCTTGCCTAAGGGGCAGGAAGGTACCATCCAAGCTTTGAGGCAGCAGCTATGACTTATAAGACCCCTTATTAAGGGTAAATTGGTAGCGTTCAGTCCTGATAGCTACTTTCCAAATGTCTACAGAGGGTTTTCTTTCCTGTGTGATATGTCCTGGGCATATTTGGTAATGGGCTGGTAATGAGGTCTTCTTCAGGAGTTTTGAGGCTTTGTAAAACTGATGCCCTCGGTCTTGTGGGGGGCAACTACCCCTGCACTCCACTCTCCATCTCTTCAAGGAAAATTAAGTTTTATTTAGGTGTGCGTGTGTGTGTGTGTGTGTGTGTGTGTGTGTGTGTGTGTGTGTGTGTGTGGTGCAGGCACATGTGTTTGGGTGTATGTGTGGAGGTCAAAGGACACCTTGCAGGAGTCAGTTCTCTTCTTCCATCATGTGAAGCTGGGGGGTGGGGTGGAACTCGGGCTTCCTGGCGGCAAGCCCCGTCACACATTAAGCCTTCCCGCTGGTCCTGCAGGGGAATCTTCTGCTGACCTGCAGCTCCTGATCCCTGAGTGTAGTCATTTATGGAAGATCTTAGATGAGTTAACTTTTGGTTAGGTGTTCCTTCAGCCTCTGCTGCCACTACTGTACCCTCTACTCTGCTGGGGCAGCGACGGGTGGGCAGAGAGTCCAGGGGTCTTCAGGGACACTGGGGCAGGAAGGCATGGACACCTATGTGCTCAAAGACTGAAGGTCTCCTGCTCCTCATGGCTTCCTTCTTGGGCCTAGATTTGGGATCTTAACTCCCTTTCTCTGGAAAGTCTACTTCTTCTGCCTTTGTCTCTAGGAACCCAGAGGAGACAAAGGAGCAATGGTCCAGCCCACTGAGCAGGTACTGAACTGACTGGTCTGTATTAAAACTTTTCCTGGGGCTGGAGAGACAGCTCAGCAAGTAAGGCCACACGCTGCTCTTGCAGAGAACCTAAGATTGATTTCTGGTCTCCATGGAGGGAACCTCAAGACCCCTTGACCCTCCAGCTCCAGGTGATGCCTCCTTCTGACCTCTTCAGGCAATACTTATGTGCACACACCCTCCGCAGACAGAGACTCATGTGCATCATTAACAATAAATCTAAAAATACCAACAGACTGAAGTCTTCAACTCCTCCTGGCTCAAAGGAGGGAAAAGGGGTCCTTGGGGACCGAGGGGTTGGCAGTTTTATAGGACATCTCACCATTTCCCATCCACGGCTGCCCCACATACCTACAGGGCTGCCCTTCAACCTACTCAGTAGTCACTGAGCTCCATCCCAGCACAGGAGAACGCCACAAAACAAACGTGGCTTCATCAGCCGGGAAACGTGATGACGATGACGGAGATGACTGTGTCAGGAGGGCTTTTTTTCTTCTCTATCTGAGCCAAGAGGACAGGTTTTCCAGAGAAGAAGTCTGAACTGGGCAAAGAAAGGGGTCAGAGTGACCTCCTTGGGTTAACTGGAAGATGAGGGCTTAGGAGTGCTGTCTAAGAAACACACAAACAACAACAAAACCCAATCAAACGAGAAGCTTGTTAAAGGACAGCCCTAGGAGGCTGAGCCAGCGGAGGGGCAGAGCCAAGAGCGAGGGAGGTTGGAAGGCTTTAGGTGGGGTGCCCAGGGGGAGCAGGCCTGGGGGAGAGGCAGTTCTGGGGTCCAAAGCAGTGTCTGTGCAAGGTGAGGTGGCAGAGGGTTGTCTGCATAAGTCTCTGTGCACATAGGGCGGGAGGGTAAGTGAGCCTGGGGGTGCAAGAAAGTCAAGGCAGAGGAAGAGGCACCAGTTGGGGCGCAGGGACAGAAAGAGCAGGAGCGGTGACAGTCAGATCAAAGCTGAACTATGCCAGCCCTCAAACCTCAGGCATTGATTATGCTGTGGCCAAGACCCTTCTCTCTCTCCTGGCTATTTGAAGGGCAGGGGTCTGAGAGGAAAGAGCCCATCCTCATGACTCCACTCTCCCCCCTTTCCTTTCCAAGAAGGAGAAGGGAATGCGTGCCCGTTACAGAAGACCTTCCTGGGACAGTCACTGTCCAGACCGGTGTAAAGCTTCCGGGAACCTGAGTGGAGGGCCACTGCGACAAGACTGTCCCCTCATGAACAGGTGGTAGGCAGGAGCTACTGGCAGCGATGGCCCCTCCTGGCCCTGGAGTAGCAGGGGTGGATTCTCAGGCCCTCAGAGGAGAGAGCATTGCTGAGAAACCCATCTGTTTTCTCTGCAATTATTTCATCCCGGGGCCCCCTTCCAGCTGCATAACTTCTCAGAGAGGACACTAAACAGGCTGTGAGCTGTTGTTGGGGAGGCCAGGCAGGGAAATTGCAGCGGGATCCTAGCCAGATCTCATCATTGTGCAGGGCCTTCGGTTTCACCACCTGTAATTGAGAAAAGGCCGTCCTTGCCTCCTGGACGGGGGCAGAGTGAATCTGGCCGAGACAGCAGGAAGCAGCTGAGGCATATGGGGGATCTGACTGTTACCACTCACACGTACGCACTCTTCCAGGCGGTGGGGCCCAACATGATGAATGGGACTGCTTGATAGCGCACAGCCGTGGGGGACACGGAGGCTTGGCTAGGTCTCCTTGGACCTGGCACCTCCCCCAAGAGGCCTGCACCTAAGGGCCTGCGGTGTAAGAGAGGAGTTGGAGGCCAGGAAAACGTCATCAGGCATCCTTTGTAGGCCAGAAATTCCAGGAAAGATTGGAGTCTTTTCCTGACCCTAGGACACCCCCACCTGACAAGGCAGCTGTCCCTCTTCCCCCTTTCCCAGAGGCCCTGCCAGCACCTGCTCCAGATGGCCTCCAACCCCAGTGTCCTACGCAGGCCCATGACGTCAGAGTTTATCCCTCTCCACCCGCCTTTTCTTTTCCTTGTAAAAAGAAAAGATAGGTCCTTACCGATGGGTTCAGCTCCTTTGGGGGAATAACCACTCCTCATCTTGCTGCTGCAGGCAGGTGAGGGGGCAGGGCTAAGGTTTGAGCCCCCGAAAAAGTGTTCAGAGTAAGGGAGGTGCCTTCCCAGCAGAGCCAGGCTCAGCACCCCAACGATGTGAAGCCTGCACCAGATGTTTGAGTCTGTTGCCAGGCCATTGCCCTGGGGACGAGGTCTTGCCTTGGCTGGGCTGTGGTAAAATGCTGGTTCTATGCAGCTTTCTAAGCAGTGAGCCACACTCTTAGGCTGCGTGAGGACCTTTGTGACAGGCCCCCTTCTTAGTTTGGACCCACAGGGAGTTCATGTTATCTGATCTTAGAATGTTTCAGATTTTCTGGAGGCTACAGTCTTTAAGGGGGGTTACTTCTGGAGGACAGAAGGGACTCCGAGTGTCTTCCGGAAGCCCCTTAAAATGGCCCCTTCACAGAATCATGAGATGGGGTGGCCAGAATCTTCATGCCACAGTTTGCTTGAAGGAACCATTTCTCTGGGTTTTCTAATCCTGGAAGTTCTCTGTGGACGTTTTTTTGCCCCATGTGATCATGCACTGCTCCCTGGCCAGTGGTCGGTTTCTAGAACTACAACTGGCCAGAGACACATGACCATGCCAAGTGCTCACACAGCTGGAAGGAACATACTACTTGCAATCCCAACTTCATGGGGATTGGAAAATACTTTAAAATCTGAAGTGCATAAATCGTTTGACAAAACAAAACCCCCCAAAAACCAAAAACAACAACAACAACAACAACAAAACAACAACAACAACAACAACAAAACAACAACAACAACAACAACAAAAAAAACGAAAACCCTCCACAGTGACTGTGTGAATTGTCTTCGGGCTGAAGAAGCAACATTATATAACGACCTGTCCCTGCCTTATGTCCTAGTGTGGGTTTGGCAAGGAGACACGACCTTCCCCTGAGTCAACAGCCTTCTTTGCCATACAGAAATAATTCTAAGAGAAAGCCATGGCTCCGTAGGCTTGGAACTTCTTCTCAAGCAGCTGATTTGGGATCTCGGTCCCCTTGGAGGTGGTGAAGGGCAGAGAGACAGTCCTGTGGATTGGACACCAGCCTTGGCCGCCTGGGATCTTGGCCTGCTGAAGAAGCTGGAATGCCAAGAGGTAGTTTTCCCAGGTGTCCTTGACTACTCTTAGGTGTGTAACCCGAAATAGGACTGTCTCACCCCCAGTTTCCAATTAGCTGCTGCGTTATTAAAGGAGCCAGCCCACGGGGAATGTCTGTCACATGGCCAGAGCAGTTCCTGGGGCAGAGAGGACCTGCCAGTCGCATCTGTTCCCCTGTGTTAAGGTTGTCATCAATGCAAGTATTCTTATAACTATTGTTGCCAATGGTTACACACAGGGCTTCTCCTTGGACCCACTCCCTGGGCTGCATGTGGACTAACTGTGGGTGGGCCATTCCTAAGCTCCCCTGACTGTGTGATACCTTTTTAATAGATCTCTTTTCTATTTCACTCACAAGGTAAGTTTCTTTTGCTTACACAGACCCCCAAATAGCTCCCAAGGGACCATACTTTCAGCCCTACAATTTCGTCTTTGGGAATAATGCATCTGCCAGAATCCTTGGTTCTTACACAGCCACTCAGGTAAAGGTGACACCTGGAAGTGCCATGTTCTTCTTCACCCAGTAATGAATAGCTGGGCCAAGGGGATGATACATAGCGAAGCAAAGGTTAGGTGGCCCGTGTGGCTTCTCTCTAGAACCGCAGGATGAATCACATGGACAGTGTTCAGGGACAGGGTCTAGGCTGTCTCCAGAATGAGATGCTGCCTGAATTGGTTCTTGGAAAGTTGGGTGAAATGAATGTGACGAACACGCACAGGCATGATTCAGTGAAGCAAATATTTCTGACTTTGGAACCTTCTTATCCCATTAGCTCGTTTCTTTCCTTGAGCTCAGAGAAACATCAAGATGGCCCCAGACTGTGAAAGACAGGGGGCAGTAGAAAACCTGGGGTGGTGGATGGAGCTGCTCAGGGAGACTCTTCAAGGAGCATAGCCACTTGGAGGGTGAGTTGCCATTGATTTGATTTCTAACCGTTTCTGTAATGGGTGGGCTGGACAGAAACGTTCTTCTGAATCCCAAGGCTGTGTTCCCTCTGGACTGCTTTCCAAATGCCTTTCCCCTGCTGGAGATATATATCTGTCCCCTGGTTAAGTACTCAAGGAGTGGGACATAGCTGTCTGAGCATGTCACTGCCGTATCCCCATTTACCACTGAGTCTTCCTTCTCGTATTCTGCCATCTCTTCAGGGGACCGCACATCTATTTCAACAGGTACAGGTCCCAGTCTGGCTACCAGAGTGTGGGTGTTTATTAAATGCTCAGTAACTGGAGAGTAGCGCTCTGCTGTGCCTCAGAAGTGAAGAGGCAGCCTCTGCCCATGCAGTGGGGAAGTCTGGGGAAGCCACCAGCTGATCCATTTTTCAGAAGGGGTTGGGAAGGTCCCGACCAATTTCCCGATCTGCCTTCAGTCATGGCTCGGGCCTCATTACTGTCTAGGCCTTGCTGCTGAGCTGGCTGATATCCAGTCAGTTGTGGGGACAGGCTAGGGAATGAGGCTCTGCCCCTTTTTTGAACATCTGTTTGGGAGGACAGCTGTCTCCACCTTATGCGGAGCAGCTCCAGTGGGAATGTGGTGTGTGGCCTGGCAGATTATGGGACATAGTTGTTCTGCCACCAGTGGCCATTTTGGGGGAAGAGGTAACCTCCAGGTTCTGGGGCCTTTGTCACATCTGTCAGCAATGATTTCGCTGGGACTTTCTCTTCATTCTTTTCTAGTTAGCTTCTTGGAGGTCTGGGAAGGACAGAACTGGACACTTTAGGAATGCTTTGGCCATAGAGAGTATTAAGAGATGGCCTCTGGGGTCAGGAGAGCAGCCCTCCGCTGTGGGTTAGTGGGTGTCGGGCATGGGAGGTAGGCCAGAGTAGGGCTCTGAGACTGCAGTGTCATGCATGCCACTTCAGGAATGCTGGCCTTGCCTTGGACTCTCAGTCAGGCATGTTGTGGGGTTCCTGGGCCTCAAAGCCAGTGGATGATCCAACCTGGACCTACTCAAAGAAACCATTCCTCCACACTGGCCATCCGAGGCCACCGCTGCTATCTCTACCTTGAGAAGCTTCAAAGAAGCAGAGTCTCACGGTTCATCACCCCATCCCCAATGCCTTCCTGGAACACTCCTCTGCAGGAGAACTCTGCCTCAAAGCCGTCACAGAGTCTGGGACTGAGCCAAGAGAGACCTAAAGGAGTCAGTGGCTCAGACAGGGCAGGGCTTTGTGTCTGGGAGGGGTCTGCTGCTCTCAGAGGTTGAAGAGCTTCCAGACGATTATGCCCAAATCCCCCAGGATGGAGGATCACCTCACGCAGTTCTCTGGTATAGAACTATAAGAGTGGGCAGCAGCAGGCCTGGCCTCTTAGGTCTGGGGATGGGGAAGGAGTGGGCAGCTGACCCTCAGAGGACTTTCCTCTGGATCTCTGAGCTCATGGGCATAAGCACAGAGGAGTGACAGGAAAAGAATGACAATCACTGGGGACCTAGAGGTTTGGGCCTTTTACATGAGCTCATGCGATAAGACGTACTCAGGCTTTGCATGCCGGGAGCTTGGCACAGCTGCTTGGACTGGCCCTGCAGCCCTCATCCAGCATGCATCCCTTGCATTTTTGGAAACTTGAGGGTGAGCCCTAGGAACTCGGCTCGGGGATGATGTGACCAATGTTGAGTTTGGTTGGATGGAATTCTGGATGAGAGAGTGGACGGCAGGAGACTCGGGGTCAGAAGTCACTAGCAGCTCAGGGCTGATGAGTCAGAGCGGGTTCTCTGACGTGGTCTCTTTCCAACCCCTCTTTAGTGCACGTTGCTTGTATTCAGTGGGGTTAGGGTTTAGGATTAGGGTGTAGGATTTTGGTTAGAGTTGTCTTCTACGGTTTCTAAAGACTTTCTTAAATATTTCGAAAATCAGGTTGTAGTTGTCATTGCTGTGGTTATTTTTATGTGGCTTTTCACTTCCAGACAGAGTCTCATACTGTAGCCCAGGCTGACCTGAGTAGCTGAGGCTAGCCCAGACACTCCACAAGTAGCTAAGGCTAGCTTCCGGTTCTCAGATATCTCTTCCTTTAGACTTCTGAGTGCTGGGATTACGAGCATGAGCTCAGATTATTAACATTTTTTAACCACTTAATTTTTTTTATTCAGAAAATATTTTTTTCATGCAATATATTTGATCAAAGTCTTTTCCCTCCCCCAAGTCCTTCCGGATCCTCCCCACCTCTATACCCATTTGACTCCATTCTCTCTGTCTTTCTCAAAAACAAACCCCCTCAAAAAAAAACCCTCGATCGTATCATTTCTGATGTTTACTGTGACACTTTCTTCCACTCTACCATGATCAATTGTACGCTACATTCCTATGCTTTCTGTATTTCTCCTTTGTTACTGGCTCATGTGGTCGCTTGATTTACATCTTTGTCCCTGAGATCCATCTGTCCCTGGAGGGCTGAGGTCTGGCCTGATTTGCTCCTGTCTGTCCCTTAACTCCCAGCCTGGAAAGGCAAGTCCTCTACAGAGACTCTAAGTGTAGGCCACAAAGTGGCTTCCATTATGGCGAATTTGACATTTCTATTTCAACGGTACAGAGAGGAAACTGAGCTCAGAGATGGCTCAGATATGAATCAACTTTTCAGGTAGGACCAAAAACCCAAGAGTCCGTCTGTTCCGACGCTCGCTCTTTGTTCCCCCACCAAAATCTCTGCAGAGCGCCTAGGCGGGCAACGTCTGCATTCTTCTGTTGTGGTTTTACAAGCATAGCTGTGTGAGTGTGTGTACATGGACGTATTAAGCGTCAACCTGTCTGGAAGGTTCTGTGGTAAGTAGAAAGTAAAGATCTGTTTGCTGTTTGTATCCTACTGCAACTTATTTCCCAGGTCAGTCGAATGGTGATTCTTTCTTTTGTTGCCTGAGGTTTACTTGATTCATGAAATGTTTAACTTACGTGTCACGCAGAAGCTGCTCTTCTGTTGTGTTGCTTTAAATAGGATCTCAGACCTCCCTGACTGGCCGTGAACTGGCTATGTAGACCAGGATGACCTTGAAGTTTTAGTCCTCCTGCCTCTAGCCCTCGAGAGTCCTGGGACTACAGGTGTGCGCTACCACAGCTGGCTTTCACCATAAAGTTTCAACAATTGCTATTTATGTACCATAGATTTGCAGGCATTTCCCCTGGTTTTGCCTAAAGAATTTTCCTGAAAACTGTTTTTTTTCCATATGAATGTTATTACTTTATAAACTTTTATAGAATTGAATTTAATTTTAACTAGTCACATTTTATTTTCGTTTAAACTCTTATAATAGCTAGTTTTATTGATTTATGTTTAATTTTATTGCCTCGTGGTTGGAGAATATAACCTGTAATATCTGTAGGATATGAGCATTACTATCAGTTCTTTGTGCCTGAACATGAACCCTTGAACTGAAAGAAACCCAATTCTAACTATAAGGGTCTTTAATTGGTACCTAGGACCTTCTGGGTGGTGGAAAAATTCCTCTGTACAGCTTACGGGTTGGGGTTGGGAAGGATTGAGGATTAAGGAGACACCTGAAGTGGGCAGTGAACTGCCCCAGTCACACGGACACAGGTATTTCACAGGATGAGTGACTTGGTGGGGGGAGGGTGGACCTGTACAGTGGCCGTGAGCTTGCTGTCTGCTGTGTTCCCTGTGTCTTCTCAGTCACTGTGAGAGCTGTTCTTGGTTCTTCTAGGGGATCTGAGAGGAGCTGATGCTGTGCTCTAGAGGAAGTAGAAGGGTACCGTGGAAATGTCCCTCTTCCCTTAAACCTGGTGGGGTGCCTGAGCCTTTCTAGATGAAACATACTGACACACTATCCCCCATCCCCCAAACAGCCTTGCTGCTCTCCCCAGCAGCATGGAGCGCCCCTCTTGCTTCTCATCAACACTGGGTGTGACAATCCTTTCCAGTTTACTAATCTAGTAAAAGAGCTTCCCACGGGTTTTGAGGAGGTGGTGGCAACACATGTGTGTTTATTTTTCTTTTATTCTTCTTTGGAAAAAAAAAAGCCCTTCAGTTTCCAGTGAGCGTTCACATACGCTCCTCACTGGCTGTTTGCCAATCTTCACCGATAACCATTTTATTGATAATTGTTTTATACCTATCATCCATTTCCCACGGAAGCGTATGTCTTTCTAATTGGTTTGGAGGATTTATTCATCCACGGAGAAGATGGTCTCCATGGTTTCTCACATGTCAGAACGCCCTCGGTTTTAAAAAGCCATATGGAAATTTCTATTTTTAATGTAGTCGAATCCATCATTTTTAAATGTTTTCTAGCTTTGTAGTCATTTTTAGAAAAAGCCTTCCTCCTCACTCCTCAAAACTACATAAACACACACTTATTTTTTTCTAGTACTTTTCTGGATGGTTCTGTGCGTGCTGATGCCTGTCTACGTCTTTACTTCAGACCCATCTGGTGTGAGGACCGGGATCCAGCTTTGGTTTCCACCATGGAAAAGTTGAAGGCAGAGGCTCTTAATCACCTCTCAGGATGATTTCTTTTAATTCAACTTAAATGTTGAGCACCCAATTTTAGATACTAAGACTTCTTGGTACAAACTTCACTCTCAGACATAACGAATAGTTAAATGCTTAAGTTTCATTCATCCATTCATTTAACCATAGAAAGTTAAACACAGAAAGACTGATTAAAAAACAAACAGTCAGAGAGATTGCTCTTCAGTCATCTCCCCTCACGGGGTTAGTAGCCAATCCCGACACGTTCCTGGCAGTGACTTGGTCAGTGTGCTCAGCAGTCAGAGACTGGGGATTGGAGTCAGGAGGGATGAACATTTGGCCCACGCAAAGGTGGGATCCAGTCACCCACCGTGCAATTTCATCAGAAGAAAGCGTGGCACCCAACAGTTCTCTCTAAAGCAGACCAGCTGATTTTACGTGATCAATACTACGTACTCCGTAATTTATAACAAAAATTGGTTTATTCTGCTCTTTCATTAGTACCTTGGAAGTTGAAGATCGAAGGGCGTTTGTAAAATCCTCTCGCTGTGATGGTTAGAGAAGCAGGGAGAAGGGAGAGAGACCGAGGCAGAGAGACAGACAGAGAGAGACAGAGACACAGAGAGATAGAAACAGAGAGAGAGAGAGGCAGAGAGAGACAAAGAGAGACAGACAGAGATACAAAGAGACAGAGAGAGGGACAGACATAGACAGAGAGACAGACAAACAGAAACAGAAAGGCAGAGGAGGAAGAGAGAAGGGGAGGGGAAGGATAGAGGAAGAGAACTTCTGGTCTTCAGCCTTTAAAGAATTGCATTATACACACACACACACACACACACACACACACACACACACACACACACACACACACGCACGTGCATACGCATGCACAAATGTGTGTGCGCGTGTGTAAGTGTCACAGCACTTCTGTTGATGTCAGAGGACAACATGCTGAATTTTGTCCTCTCCTATTAGGTGGGCTCTGGTTGCCGTGGCAGCCAAGTACCGCCCCCCACTGAGCTATCTCAGGGGTCTTTCCTCTATCCCTTTGCTGTTTTCTCTGTGTATGCCCCCAACTCCAGTGCCGGGCCGATACCCACATTCTTGCACTTACAAGTGCTCTGTCGTGAAGCTAAATCCCCACCCCTCACTTGCCTTTCGTAACTGCCAATGGTCCACTCATGAGGATGGAGCCCCAGGATCTAACCACCTCCTATTAAGCCCCAACTCTCAACACTGTTGCACCAGACATTAAGTTTCTAGCACAGGTTTTTGGGGAAACACATTCAAACCTCAGCAGAGCCCATCCATTCACAGATCCAAGCTCTGGTAGAAGTCCCCTTAGCTCTGTAGCAATGAGGTATATGAAAGACCACATGTTTCTTTGTCCTTCCCCCCCCTAAGTCAGGTCGAATGTGGCTCGGCCTTTAGCTGTCTTATCTTAGAATGATTGGCTTTGCCTTTTGATCCCAGAGAAGGAGCTTTGAATTCAAGACTGAGGCAACTCAAAAGATTTAGCTAGGGGAATTTAATGACAGAACTTACCCCAAAGTAAAAGGAAATGCAGGAGGTAGTAGCAGAGGGCTGGAGGTAAAATAAACGAGCTGCTTTAGCCCCTGACAGGACATGGTCAAGTAGGGCAGAGAATGAAGAGAATGAAGAGAAGAGTGTGGAGAGTATCTGATGCAGAGACTTATGGATGTCCCAAGAGGGTCTCCAGGTTGGGCTCAACACTGAGTCTTCTGCACCCTGGTCTCGAGGACCCATCTGCCTTGGGGATGAGCCAGCTGGTGTCCTGGGCAACTCTGCTGGCCCGACCACGTGGGCACTGGAAGGCACTGCTTTCCGACTTGTTTTGGGGACAATAGTGGTCTCCCCTTTCTCCTCTCTAAGAGATCACCGAGGGAGGGCTTGGTCTGCAGTGGGGATCTAGAACAGTAACAAACTCTTTCTGGAGCCCTTTCTGGGGCTGGGCCCTCGTGGTTTGTACCAGGGTCAGCAGAGCAGGCAATGTTGGACATTGGCGCTTCAGGGCCAGAGGAGCCAAAGTTGGTGCTCAGCAGGGGGTAGATACCTAGAGAGAGGCAAGCGCCTGGAGAGAGGGTGTCTAAGGAAACCAAGTTAGAGCGAAGGACACTTAAGATGTCCTTCACGGCGGGGCTGGAAGCTAGAGGGGGTGAAGGAATTAATTTCTCTTATTCATGACTCTATCAATAACTGAGCGGGATCACATGAGAATTATGTAAATCCATTCTGAGTGGAACATCTGCTACCTCAAAAGATTCTTCTTAGGCCCCGCTTCTTAAAGCTCCCACTACCTCTGGGTGTTGTCAGACAGGGATCAGGCTTCCAGCATAGGTGTGATTGGTCCCTTTAGGGACCAAGCCCAGCATCACTTTGTGAAGAGTATCCTTACAGGACTAACTAGTGAGGAGGGAATCATGGGGGACCATCAGAAGGGACAGTCGAATAAACTAGATACTCACAATAATATCCATATAGTGCTCTTTACATATTAGGTGTTCTGGAACTGTTTACCAGGCCATTTGCTATTAGCTTATTTATAATGGTAGCTTTATTATCATTATTTTTCAGAACCTTGGACCTTACACCTGGTAGGCAGGCACTCTATCACTGAGGCTGCATGCCCAACCAATCCTGGCAGCCATTTTTACCTCTATAAATGAAGAAACGGAGGCACAGTTGGGTAACTTGCCCAGAATCAGTCACACAACTAGACCTGGGGGAACCTGGATTCACACTCAGGGAATCCATTCAGAGTTCATATTCATTAATCAGTGAATTAATATTGATTATTAATCAATGAATCAATTCAATTAATATTCTATGCCATTCGCATTTGAGAGCTTCACAAAGATGTATCAAATGTCTGCTATGTGCACTGAAGACACTTGGGAAACCAAACCTCACGAAACTCCAACAGGCAAGCCCCCAAGGATCACCCCACACCTGCTGAAAGTCGCACCATGGTACCTCAGGAGTCAAGTCAGGTTCCCTCCCAAGACAGAGGAAGCAGTAGTGTGGTCAGAGCACAGCAGATAGATTGTCCTGCACACTGTCTGTTGTCTCTTGCCACGTCCTGCCTGCTGCTTCCTGGGGCAGCTGGAGAACCATAAGGCAAATCTCATGTATTCAGATGTAAGTGTGCTTAATTTATGGACCATCTGTTGAAAGGAAGAGGGAGGGCTAGCTTTCTTGAGGCGTGCCTTCAGAGGATACTAAGGTATCCGAATGGGCAGAAAACTAACTTCCTTCCTTCCTTCCTCCCTCCCTCCCTCCTCTCCTCCCTCCCTCCTTCCTTCCCTCCCTCCCTGTCTTCCTTTCTTCCTTTCTTCCTTTCCTCCCTTTCTTCTTCCTTTCCTTGCTTTCTTTCTCTTTTTCTTACCTAAGGCAGGATTTCTCTGTGTATCCCTGACTGTCCTGGAACCCACTCAGTAGACCAGACTGGCCTCAAACTAAGAGATCTGCCTGCCTTTGCCTCCTGAGTGTTGGTATTAAAAGTGTGCACTTGGTCCACAAATAATTCTTAATAGAATTCAGCCCAGCCTGTGTCTGACTCCTTAAGAGGATCAGTTCCGGGTTGGGGATTTGGCTCAGTGGTAGAGCCCTTGCCTAGGAAGCGCAAGGCCCTGGGTTCAATCCCCAGCCCCGGAAAAAAAAGATAAAAAAAAAAAAAAAAAAGAGGATCAGTTCCATGTTTGGGGGAATAGAGGGTGGGAAGTCGGGACATGAGGGGAGGGGTCTACCTCAGGATGGTAGGAGACAGGCTTATCTGGCATCTCATAGTCGAGTGTTCACCAGAGTTTCACTAGCACCTGTAATCATCTTTAACACCCCCAAAGAGGAGGAGGCCATCACTACTCCAGTGCGGGCCATACTCCTAGTTTGTGTCAGGACCTTACAGCACGGGGGGTGGGGTGGGGGGAGAAGGAGGGTTATGCCTAAATAAAAGCTTGGCCAAGATTTATCTGTGAGGAATAACCCATATACTTTTTGAAAGGTGTCCAGAAGCCAGGAAGTCTCATTCCCCCATGGCTTTAAAAGGAGATTATAAAAGCCCTTCTAACTTCAATATGTTTCCCCTTGCTACAAATGTACATGTTTGACTTTGTATCTTTGTTTAAAGTGAAATGTGCCCTTTAAAGAAAATACTCAGTTACGGTCACACTGTTAATTGGGTTTTTCTCCCCCCATTTAGACATTCATTTTCTCACACTGTGTCCAAAGTTTTCCTTAGAAACTGGGCCCTGTTTATGGTTTTGCCTCTTATTTCTGACCACATGTTTTGACTCATTGTGGCTTTAAAATATATTCGGCTATCTGGGAATGCGCCCCTCCAAAGTTAAGGTTTTGTTTTGTTCTTTAGGATCTTTCTTCTCTTTTCAGAAGAACTTTGCGGTAACTTCTCCAAGTTTTCAAAGTATCGTATATAGTCTTATCAACTTTATATATTAATAAGAAAATGACATCCTATCAGAATCCTATGAGAATGTGATATCCTATCAATATTGACGTTTCCCTTTTAAGAAACAAAGCAGTTTTGAGATTTCATGGTATATATTCTCTACAACCTAATGACTCTTGAAAAAAAAAACCCAACTGATCCTCAACTCTTTTGGGAGTTAGAAATACATACATGCAGATAGCCAATTTTTTAAAAAGTTAAGCTATAGTTGTCCTTGGAGATACAAAAAGTGTACTATCAAACTGACTTACGATGTTTATGGATAAAGAAGTAGATCAGAAAGAGGGCAGGAGGTGGAGAGATGAACCAGGTTTGCAGAGTCAGACCTCTGGGATCTGGATCATCTGGATTGGAGGACAGACCTAAAATAATAATAGCACATTGTCTAAGTCAAGAGCAAACACACACACATTAAGAAGGTGTTCTTTGTGCAGCGAAGCCAGGCTGCCCGCCCCAGCTATACCTGGCCCTCCCTGCCCACTGGCCTCTGTCACCTGTCACAGCACCTGGTGGTGAAGGTGTGGGAGATTCCTCTGTAAGATTCCCACAGCTGGTCCGGCGGAGCCCCTGGAGCTGCTTTGGGGATGTCTTGGGTACTCAGAACCATGTGCTTTGCAGTTAGGCTCCCAGAGTTCTTAGTGGGGTTGCTTCTGGAGATCTGGCTAGTCCAGTTTGCTTGACTTGTCCGAACCCATCCTGTCTCCAGTGCCGGGATCGAAGTGAAGTGGTCCCTCTGCTCAAGGCTTCCTGAGTGCCAAGATTTGATCATGGGAGGAGCTGGTTAGCATTCAGCCTCCTCTGGAAGCTGACAGTTTGGGGACGGTCCTGACCCTTTCTTATCCAGGGAGCTTCCCGGTATCAGGAGGAACCACAGACAGGAATGCCAGAGGCTCCCCCCACCTCGTAAAGCTCACCGAGCCCTCAGAAGGTGCCCCCTTAACCGGGTAACCAAGGAGAATATTTTGTTAGGAAAACTATGTGGGCTTGGACAGAGGTATTCAAGACAAAAAGTTTTCTCTTTTGTGCAGACAGGAGTGTGGCTGGTGGGGAAGGCTCACTCAGTATTGTCTTTTGAGTGATTTGCTGTCTGACAACGATGACCTCACTGAATGAGGTGTGTGGCTTGACTGTCTTCACTGATTTATCCATGGTGGAAGGCTTGTTACCTACAATGCTGAGGTGGGATGTCTACGTTTTGACATGGCTACAATTTTACTGCTTCTGACCAGATGACTCTGGGGAATGTGAGATTTGAGTATTTTTGGTTGCAAATTCTCTGCCAATTTAAACAATAGAAAGCACCAGGCTTCCACCTTAGGGCGACATGAAGGGTTGGTTTTACTATGGATGGGTTTCCTTGCAGTAGGAGATGATGACATGGGACATTCTAGAATTTAGGACAATAGGGAAAAAATTATATCCAAAGCTGAAATGTGCAAAAAGGACCAAGATGCGGGTTCTGGAGAGACATGTGACAGATCTTGGGGACAGGCCTCACTGGACTGGTTTACCATGGCACCGTTACTCCATGTAACTCCATGGTACTCCAGTATACTCCAGTATCAGCTGATGACCTTGTGTACATCCTCCCAGTCATTCCTAAGTCGACTGTCACTATTCTTGTTTTACAGAGAAGGCACCTAGGTTTGACTCGGGGCATGGTGGTCAGGGAGTGAAGATGGGATTGGACCCGTTCTGAGCCACTGTACATTGGCGCCGCACTGAGTGAACACCACAAGAGTGTTGGTTGGAGGGACGGAGGAGGATGAGATGGAGGTACCAATGAGGGGACAGATGTTGCTGGGCAGGGAAAGGAGGGAGGGCCTGCTCACTGGAGATTCCTTGGTAATTTGGGAATCTTGCACCCAATGAGTATTACCAAATGAAATATGTAAAATAACAAAGAAGACAAGACTCCTCAGAGCTGAATATAAAAAGGTCACTTCAAACAAACAACAAACACTCCCATGGGTATCCCTGACTGGCCTAAAATTTCTGGTCCTCCTGGCTGTACCTTCTGAGGGCTGAAGTCGCAGGTGTAAGCTACCACACCTGCTTTACTGTGGTGCCGAGGATTGACCCTGCCAGCTGAGCTGCACCTTCAGAACCCTCCCCCTTCTTACGTTTTAAAATACTTTATAGTTCTTTGAGAATGTTGGGCACTGTGTTTTGATCGCCTTCACCCTCCTCCTCACTTTTCTTTTTTTAATGATTCTGGAGATCTAACCTAGGGCCTCACCTAGGGTCTCATGCATGGGAGAACAAGTGTTCAAACGCTGATCTACAGTCCTGGATCTTCCTCCTTCCTTCCTTCCTACCTCCTCTGTGTCGTCATCATAGTCCTCCTCTTCCTCTTCTTCTTCCTCCTCCTCCTCTCCTTCCTCTTCCTCCTCCTCTTCCTCTTCTTCCTCCTCCTTTATGATAGTTTTTTTTGGTTTTATTTATTTATTTTATGTGTGCAAGTACACTGTCATTGTCTTCAGACACCCCAGAAGAGAGCATTGGATCCCATTATAGATGGTTGTGAGCCACCATGTGGTTGCTGGGAATTGAACTCAGGACCTCTGGACTCTCTGGCTACTGCTCTCTTAACCAATGAGCCCCATCTCTCTGCCCATGATAGGGTTTTACTATGCAGCTCAGTCTAACCTTGAATCAAAAATCCTCCTGTCTCTACCCTCTGAGTGCTGGGTTTGCAGTTGTGTACCTTGTGAACCTCACACACAGCCAAAGGCCACTTTTGGGTGGTGTGTGTGTGTGTGTGTGTGTGTGTGTGTGTGTGTGTGTGTGTAGAGGTCACAGGTCAACCTTGGGTGTCCTCCCTTGGGAGCTGTCCTCCTTGTCTTTTTGGAGAAATAGTCTCACTGGGACCTAGTGCTCACCAAGGGTGACTGGCCAGCAAGCTTCAGAAAGCCTTTCGTCTCTGTTTCCCCAGAGCTGGGATTACTAGTATGTGAAACCACATCTTACTTTCCACCCCCATGGGTTCTGAGGAGCAAAGTTATCTACTCATGTGTGTGCTAAGCCCTTTACTGACTGAGCTATGTATGTTCCGGTCCACAAGGTCTTTTGAAAGACCTCAAACCAGCTTGGTTTTAGTTTTCATTCTTCAAAAGCAGCGCTCACACGCAGCCTGATTCTCTGGCTGCCCTTCCCTTTCTATGGATTAAGATAAAAATTAGCACAAAACAAGCGGGAAATTACTTACAGCAAGGGTGATAAGAAATCGCCAATGTGGTATTTTATTTCAGTTAAAATTTTAATTTTGAGTTATAAAAATCATAATGTATGGTATGAATGAAGTTTTGACCAGTGTACACATTGTAGAAAGGCTGAATCAAACCAATGAATATATTTATTGCCTTAAGTACTTAGTTAATGGTGAGAAGATTTGAAGTGTATTCTCCTAGCTACTCTTTGTTGTATAATCTGTTGTTATTCACTGTAGTTATTGTGGTGTCCAACAGGTCTCTGAAACTTAGTCGGTGTCTGTCTGTCTGTCTGTCTGTCGGTCGGTCTGTCTATCAACCTTCTGAGGCAGGGTCTCATTGTTGCCCAGACTGACCTGTAACTCACTATGTAGTTAAGGCTGCCCTTGAACCCTGAGTTCCCTGCTTTAGCCACCCCAGTGATGGCTCTACATCCTGCAGGTCTATTGAAATGTTGTATCCCTTGTGGGGAAAAAGAAAACATCTTTTCCATTCACCCACGTCTCAACCCCACGTTGCCACCACAGCTTTCTATTTCTGCTTTCTCAGATCCGAGTGTAAGTGAGCTCAGGGCTCTTTGTCTTTCCTTGTTTCTTTTTCTTACTTGGCACAAAGTCCTTTCAGTGAATGCATGTTGCTACAAGTAACAGGATTCCCTTCTGATGAAAAGGTCTGCATAGCACCCATCACATCTGTATGGTTTGGATGTGAAATCGGCTGAGATGGAGGCTCTGTCCCTGACTCAGGGAGTGTTCAGAGCTGGGCCTTTCAGGAAGGGGCTTCGACAATAGATTAATCTCTTGATGGAGTCTTAATTCAGTGGAATTATTGGAAGGCAGTGAGAGGTGGGTGTAGAAACGTAGAAAGTGGGTCACTGGGTGTGTCTAGAAAGGTAAACTTTGTCTTTGGCCCCTTCTAAGTCCATTCTCTCTCTCTTTCTCTCTCCTCTCTCTCTCTCTCTCTCTCTCTCTCTCTCTCTCTCTCTCTCTCTCACACACACACACACAAACACACACACATCACATATATACACACTCATAAAGACATATATACATACAGTCGTACACACAGGCGTGCGCGCGCGCGCACACACACACACACACACACACACACACACATGCGCGCACGCACATGCACACACACGGAGTTTCCTTTATGCACTTTCCAAGGATAGACACTTGTATTGGCTCCCTGTTTTGGCTGTTGTGAACAGCACTGCAGTAAACATGGGATAGCAGATGTCTCTGACACACTGACTTCATTTCCTTTGGATAGATATGCAGAAGTGGAATTGCCGGATCATAATGTAGATGAGTGTATAATTTTTTGAGAAAATTCCAGGTTTTCCACAATGGCTGAATTGATTTAGGTTCCCACACCAGTGTTTGAGGGCTCTCTTTTCTCCACATGCTGGCCAAGCCTTTGCTCTTGCCTTTGTGTTTATCGGCATTGTAACAGCTATGAGGTAATCTTACTGTGGTTTTAATTTGCAACTTGACACTTTTTTCTGAGGGAAGTTCTCATGGATCCCAGGCTGGCCTTGAACTCATCATGCAGCTGATGATGGCCTTGAGCTCCTGAATCTCCTGCCTCCGCTTCCCAAGTGCTGAAGTTACAAGTATGTGTCACCACGTCTGGCTTTACTGTGACATTCTGTTAAGAGACTTCAGGAATGAATAGGATTGAAGACCTTAGTAGATGACTACATATTCACAATGGAAAGAACAGATATACTCAGGAGAAAAGATACTTCTAGTATCCAGATGTTAAAATGTAAGTAGTAATCATACAAATATAATTTAAAGAGGCTGGATAGATGGCTCAGTGGCTAAGAATACTCGCTGCTCTTGCAGAGGACCTGTGTTGGGTTCCCAGCACCCACCTGGCAGTTTACAATTGTAATTTCAATTCCAGGGCGTCTGACACCGTCTGGTCTCTGCAGGCACCAGGTACAAATGCGGTGCACAGACGTACATGCAGGCAAGAAATGCATGCATATAAGATAAAAATATGGTGGTTTTTTTTTTTTTTTAGCAGCATTCAATTGATGCGATGCACATTTGATACAGGTCAATTGCCAAGCAAATATTTATTTTTGTGACTAATAAATTTGTTTGTCTATGCAAATGGTCCAAACGAAGTTGAGCAAAATATACAGATATAATTACCTCATTCCTCATAGTGTTAAGACTAAATGTAGCTACTATATACAAATTTATTTAACTGCTGTACAATTTTTTATAAAATGATTATTTCTAAAGTAAAAATGTGATGCATCTGAAAGATTGTTATATGTATGTTCTTAAGTATTGTTTATGATAGCAAATATGTGGACTAACCTATATGTCTAATAGCATAAAATAATTTCTCTTAAATAAGTAATAAAAAATAAACATGACACTGGAAAATCAATGATGTATAATGTTGTTGTATAACATTTTCCCCTGAGATTAAGACACTCTATCTCCAATGGAATATTACTCAACTATTAAAAACAAGGACTTCATGAAATTCATAGGCAAGTGGATGGAATTAGAAAATATCATCCTGAGTGAGGTAACCCAACCACAAAAAAAATATGGTATGCACTCACTGATAAGTGGATATTAGCCTAAAAGCTCAGATTACCAAACATACAATCTACAGACCACATGAAGCTCAAGAAGAAGGATGACCAAAGTACGGATGCTTCAGTCCTTCTTAGAAGAAGGAACAAAGTGGTTGGGGATTTAGCTCAGTGGTAGAGCGCTTGCCTAGGAAGCGCAAGGCGCTGGGTTCGGTCCCCAGCTCCGGAAAAAAAGAAGAAAAAAAAAAAAAGAAAAAAAGAAGGAGCAAAAATATTCATAGGAGGAAATACAGAGACAAAGTTTGGAGCAGAGACTGAAGGAATGGCCATTCAGAGAGTGCCCCACCTGGGGATCCAGCCCATATACATACAGCCACCAAACCCAGACACTATTGCTGATGCCAAGAAGTGCATGCTGACAGGAGCCTGAGCTCCTGAGAGGCTCTGCCAGAGCATGACAAATACAGAGGCGAATGCTCACAGCCAACCATTGAACTTAGAACAGGGTCCCCATTGGAGGAGTTAGAAAAGGATTGAAGGAGCTGAAGGGGTTTGCAACCCCATAAGATCAACAATACCAACCAACCAGAGCTCCCAGGGACTAAACCATTGTCCAAAGAGTACACATGACTCCAGTTGCATATGGAGCAGAGGATGGCTTTGTTGTACACCAATGGGAGGAGAAGCCCTTGGTCCTGCCAAGGCTGACCCCCCCCACTCCCAGCGTAGGGGAATGTCAGGGAGGGAAGGCAGGAAGGGTGGGGAAACACCCTCATAGAAGAAGGGGAGTGATGGGATAAGGGTTTTATGGACAGGAAACTGGGATTGAAGATAACATTTGAAATGTAAATAAAAAATATCTAATAATAAAAAAGACATTCCATTAGCAAGGGAGCCCCTATAGCAGGAAAGTAAACAACTCAAGAGAGCTTCAGGAAGTCCTTGAAACTCAACAGATTCACTAGACTCCTCCCTACCAGAGCAAGCAATAAAAGATGAGAGTCCTTCTCAGATGAAGTAAAGCTGAGCAGCAAAGAAGGTTTTAGATTAGAGCAGCTATGCGGAAGAAACAGAAAGCAGCTGAGCAGCCAGGAAGGGGTTTAGACCACAGTCACTTGGAAAGGACACTGTTCAACCTGTTGAGCTGCCTGCAGGTTGTGCACTGCTCCAGGTTCCCAGTTTTGTGAGCTGTCCCCCGTGCTGGAGTGGGTTTTGGTGATGCAGCCATCTGCTCCTGTGAGTAACCTCAATAAAACTCATTGATGGTGTCTGTATGTTGGTCCATCTGGGATGAGTAGGCGTGTATGTTGTACCTTCCCAGGAAAAGTTTTATCACATGATGTACATACATGTTTTAAGTTGATGCTACGGAAATTTACTGTGGATGTATACATGCAAATGTGTCAAAAATTTAAAGTTAGAGATTATTTTTAAGGTCTTAAAATATATCCCATTGGGGACACACTTCTCCACTTACACACTTACTGTAAGACAGTGCGGTACTGGCTTACAGTGGACAGACAGAGGGACAGAAAGGAGAGACAGAAGAAACATATAACTCCATGGCCAAGTGATATCAACAAGTGTACCAATATCATAGGAAAAGAAACATCTTTTCACAGCACATAACAGGAAAGAAAGAAGGAAGTTTACCCAACTCTAAATCAAGAACCAAAATTGTGACATGAAACTCTTAAAAGGAGTGAATTGCTATGGATGTGAATTGCTGTGATTTCAGATTAGATGGTATGATATTGAAACACAAATGACCCAAGAAAACAGATGATTTAGATGTCATCAGAATAAAAAAAAATAAAAAAAATAAAGGGCACCAAAGGAGACTCTTGGGATAGTGAAAAACCTATTCAGAGACTGGGATCAAATATTTAAAAGAGCCTAGTACCTAGGATATAGAACTCTTTCAATACAATACAAGCAGTACTAGATAATGAACAAATGTCTTGAAGAGGAAAATGTCTCCAAAGACGAATGAGCTCACAAAGAGAGGGAAGGCAGAGACACCACTGTGCTAGATGATGCTCCGCTCATCAGGATTGCTGAGAGAAAAGGGGGGGGCAGTGAGATGATGACTTAGCAGCTAAGTTCGTGTTTGCAGTTGAACTTGATGACCCGTGTCCCAGGTCCCTGGTGGTGGAAGTGGACAACTGGTCTCAAGTTGTCCTCCGGCTCCTGTGGGTAAAGACACTTGCAATGTTCGCCTGGTGACGTGAGTTCAAGTGTGGGATCGCTGTAAAGGGACCCGGAGCTGGCGCGAACTGAGTCTGCAAAGCTGTTCTCTGCGCATGCGCCCACAGGCACACAGAATGCGCTCTTACACGGTGATAATGAATAAGTACCAGCTACAAAAGGTAGAAATATTGTCATATGTAAAGAAACCACAGTGTTCATACACAGGAACACACAGCAGCACACTTACTATTTAATCAACTCACGCAACGCAGGAATCCTGCTACTCAGGGCGCACCCAAAAGAATCGAAAACTCTTTCTACGCAAAAATGTGTATGTCAATGTTCACAGTACTTTGGCTGTAATTACCAAAAGGTGATTAATAGATAAACAAAATGCGGGTGTCCACGCAATTCAGCCATGAAAATAAGTAAAGTAGATACAAGCTGTGGTAGGAACAAACATTGAAAATATTAATTATGCTAAGCGGAAAACGTCAGCCAAGGGACCACACAACACGTGATTCTATTTATAGTAAAGTCCAAGATAGAAAATTCTAGAGAGGGAGACTAGATTGGCAGTTGCTCTGAGTTTCAAGGAAGGGCGGATAATGGGGAGTGACTGCCACTGGGTACAGTGTCTCTTTTTGGTGCGATGGAGAACGTTGTCCCGTTTGGCTATTTTCCTTCATCGTGTCTACTCTGACCGTGGTGGTTATTATGCACTAGGACGACACTAATCAGCCCTGGGCGGCACACTTTAAAATGACGAATTAATGTTACATAAATTGCATATCAACCAAAAATTTCAGAAAACAATATTCCGAATGTACACGTCTGTCTATCAGCTAATTTTCTCTTTGCAGAGCTAAAAGCAGGTTAGGGACAGAAGGGTTTATTTTGGCTTGTGGTTATAGGACATCCGTGGTAGGGAAGGTATGGTAGCAGGAACTCGACTCTGTCCCTTCCCCACCCCTGATTTTATTCAGAGAACTCTTTCTTTTCCTCTTCCCCTTCCTGTCCTATTTAACGTTAGGGAGTTGAAAGGGAGGAAGAAAAGGGATGGAGGGGGAGGAAGAAAGAAGAAGAAAGAAGCCAAAGTCCAGTTACAGTCACGTCTGTCTGTAAGGAAATGCCATGCCATTGGAGTTAGGCAGACGTGTAGGTCAGCCACATGAGAGATCAACAGCCACATGGTGGGGAGGGGAACTTCAGAGAGAGGGGAAGCACAAAGTACCAGGAAAAGCAAACTTGGGCTTTGGTCAGCATTTGAAAGACACAGGGAAAAAAAGGAAAAGTTGAGGACTGACCACTGGCGTCGACTCACAGGGACTGTACTAGACAGAAGAAACTCTCTGTGATGAAGTGTGTGTGTGTGTGTGTGTGTGTGTGTGTGTGTGTGTGTGTGTGTGTGTGTGTGTGTGTTAGACAAGGTCTCACTATGTAGCCCTGGCTGTCCTGTAGACCAGGCTGGCCTCAAACTCACAAATCACCTGCCTCTGTTTCCTGAGTGCTGGGATTAAAGGTATGTGCCACTCCACTCCCTGTAATGAAGTTTTAAAATCTTATTTTGCATGTTAAATATCCCTTTTCCCTAATCTGTTTGATTTTCTTTTTTTTTTTTTTTTTTTTTTTGTTTTTTTTCGGAGCTGGGGACCGAACCCAGGGCCTTGCGCTTCCTAGGCAAGCCGCCTACCACTGAGCTAAATCCCCAACCCGCTGTTTGATTTTCTATTTATTACTCTTCCTTTAAACTTGCATCTTTTAGAAAAGCTTAGACGTAGGTCCCTTTCTTTCGTTCTTTCTTGTTACTATAGTAGTTAAAGCTGTAAACATTTCTCGAACATTTCTTTTAACTGTGTACCTGGTATGATTTTTGTTTTTCAAATATGGAGGCCTGCATTGCAGCCTTGCAACTGGGACGCTCCCTTCCAGAATGCTTCTTCTACTCACATCTTGCCACGTGTGAGCGCGTGGTATCCTGGTATTCTCTAACTCTTGTATTGCAGTCTAACAGAGGGGGAACGTGTCTGAGTCTTGATACCATCTACCAAGAATATCTTTGTTTTCAAAACTGTAATTAATTTCTTTTGTAATGGCATAATTGTTACTAAAATAATGATGGTCATTTTGGGGGAAAGCTCTCATTTCTGAGGGTGTTCTCCTTTGGAGAAATCCCTCCTAATAGCTCTCTGCAGTAGAGGAAGTTAGACAAGGTGCTGAGGTGTGGGGACTTGCTAGTGATTCCTCACTGGGGCTGGGTCAAAGCCTGTGTTTGAGGCTCATGAATGAAGTATTGTGGGGGAACCGATGCCAACATGCTCCAACAGCACCCTTCCCTTGTTGGTGCTGCCTCTGTTGAAACCCCACAGGGCAGGGCTGCCCTTGGCCAAAAGGCATGCCCTTGCCTTCCAATTTCCATGCTCCACAGAGCACTAGGTGACCTCTTGTCCTTGGTCCTCTTTCTGGCTTTGGCTGAAGAAGAAATTCTCCCTTGGGGTGAGGGTAGCTTCTCATGCACACTGACCTCTAAAGGGTCTCCCTCTGGTGTTCCGGGCATGCCAAGGTGTGCTGGAATCCTGGGATGAAAATAGCTTCGACAGTCAAGCCAGCACACGCGTGCTTGCTATTGTATAAGTGTGGTTTATCTGAGCCAACTTCTCATCCCCTTTCTCCTTTTTTTTTGGAAATACATATTTTACAAGATGCATAGATGTGAATTTTGTTTTTAAATCCAGCCTGTGATTCTGCTTTTTTTCTAAGTAGGAGAATTTAGTCCGTTTACATGTAATCTTAAAATTGTTGTAATTGTGTTATCTGATATTCTCTCAGTTCATAAAATTCTTGGCTTTCTTCTAAACTTAATGCAGGGTTTCTAATAGATGCTGTTTTTGAGATTCATTTAGAGATCAGATGTAATGTTTCTGAACCTAACTTCCTGGAGCTTTTCTCAGTGTCTTCAATTATCTGAACTGAAACATCCTGTGTTCATTTTTCATACATAGTTTATAGCTCAAGAGCATCTTCTCTCTTATACATAGATTTAAATTTTTGAAGACTTACTTCTACAAATCCTCCCTAGTCAGACAATCTTGGTGTGTGTGTGTGTGTGTGTGTGTGTGTGTGTGTGTGTGTGTGTGTGTTGCACATACATACATGTCACAGGATAACTTGTAGTAAGTGGTTCTCTTCACCATGTGGATCCTGATAATCAAACTCAGGTTGTCAGACTTGGTGGAAAACACTTTAACCCATCGAGCTACCTCGTGGCCCTCCCAGTGAGACATTTTAAGATTTGGTCATTCCGTTTTTATCGTCCCTGTTCATCACATTCCTCCTCTTCACACTAAGTTGTGTATCTGTGGAGAGGTCAGGCTACTCTGGACGAAGTTATCATTTTTCCCCTACCCTGCTCATTCCTTATCCCTCTCCCCTAAGAAGACACATACACACCCTCGTCCTTAAGCCATTATAGTCCTGAGTTGTGATAACGCTAATGGGTGAGTTTGGTTTCCCGACTCAGCTGACTGGGCCCCTAACCCAATTCAAAGCCTGACTTCAGTCAATCGGGTGTTTCTGTGTAGAATTCTAGAGCGAACAGGCAGTATTGTTGAATGGAAAGGGAAACCAATTCTTCATTTATATTTTCTCTTTTTTGCCACCCCAGCATATATGCCTGCTGGTGCACATGTACCCACTGCCCTGCAAGGCTTCCTCTGTGACCATAAAGCAGTTGGTGTTCCATTTGTTAGAAATGCCAAAAAAAAGGGTTGGCAGGTTATGTGGCCTGCTACGGAAATATAAATGCTGTCCTGTTGTTGGGACCACCATCCACCAGACACAGCCATTTTACACTCTTGAGAGTGGCTACCATTTAGAATAACTTTTTATTGAACGATAACAGTGTATTTACTATGTGTCAGGCACCATTAGAAATGGTTTACACTCACTAGGCCATTTAAATGGTTCACAGTAACATCATAGTTGCTATGCATAGTACTATAATCATCCATAGCAGTGGCTCTCAACCTTCCCGATGCTGAGACCCTTTAAGACAGCTCCTCGTGTTGTGTTGATCCCGACCATAAACTTAGTTTTGTTGCTACTTCATAATTGTAATTTTGCTACTGTTATGAATTGGGATGTAAATATCTCACATGCGATCTCCAAAGGGGCCTTGACCCACGGGTTGAGCACCACTGTTCTAGAGGGAAGGAAACCATTGAGTACCTAGTTCAAGACTTTACAGTGTGTAAGTGGCTTCCCCTGAGCAACTAGGGGAGCTGGATTTAACCCAGCGGTTTGGCTCCCTCTGCTGTAAGGGCTGCGATGTGTTGCTGTGTTATTGATTCCGTAGCTCAAGAGGTCCCCTTGTGTTAAATTATCACCTGCTGGAGCCGGGATCTGGCAGTGGCGAAATATGGAAGAAAAGTAAAGTTTTGTCTAATGATGCCCTTTCCCTGCAGTGCAGTCCCCACTAGCAGTCTGGGTTTTGTGGATTTTATGTCATTTTTCTCTCCTTCAGGTGTGACAGCTACTAGGTGCCCCTTGGAACACTCCCATGATGGAAAGAGACCATTCAGAATCTAAAGCGACGTGGAAGACAGAGACGGGAGAAAGAGAAAAAATGCTGAGAGAAGATAAAAACAGAAGTTGTTTTGAGACTAGTTCTCACTGGGTAGCCCAGGCTGGGGCCCAAACCCCACATTTAAAGTGCAGTGCATGGACTGAGAAAAAAGTGGAGCAGTAAGAAGCACCAAAAAGCTAATAATAAGAGACTGTCTAAAAAGAACAATATACTGAAGAAATTAGGAGAAAATTCGGTTCAGTAGGTAGGAAGTACTTGCTGTGCAAGCCTGACCACCCGAGTTTTATCCTGGGAAACCGTGTAAAAAGTTGGGTGTACATCTGTCATCCCTCTGGTGAGATGGGAGCATCTGCCAGCTTTCGGGCCAGCTAAGCTAGAGTATGAAGCACCATTTAGAATTAAGAGAAACTCTTGTCTCAACAAGGTGGAGGGGACAACAACTCCCGAAAGTTTCCTCTTACACACACACACACACACACACACACACAATTTAAAAGATGATGTTGACAGTTAAAATAATTAGAAAGATAGAAATCATACTTATTTTTTTTTCATTTTCTTTTTACTTTATGTGTATGGGTATTTTCCCTGCGGGTCTAACAGCACTATGTGCATGCAGTACCCACTGAAGTCAGAAGAGGGCGTCAGATCCACATGGGACGGGAGCTACAGGCCGTTGCGAGCTACCCCATGAGTGCTGAGAACTTGGGTCCTCTGGAAGAGCAGCCAGTGCTCTTAACTGCTGAGGAATCTCTCTGGCAAGATCAAAAAATGTAAAAGGGACCTGTAAGGTAAAAAGAGAACACAATAATAAAACAATAAGACCCAAGAATTTAAAAAAAATGTTCTGGTAGGATTTACATTCTAAAGGAATATAAGAGAAATTAAATATTAGAAAGGGGGAAAAAAAGCCCCAAGCATTTATACAAAGTAAAATGAGGACAAAACCAGAATACAGAACACAGCTTCCCGTTGGAAACAGTGGCCTGGATGGGCGTAGGTACCTCGGGGAGGAGGCTGGACCAGGTACTGAGACATTGAGACATCTTTCTTGCTTTCCCACAGCCCGCTGGCCCATGCACTTAGGCCATCTATAAGGTCTTTATGATCTGAAGTCTCCCCAGATCCCTCCAGGCCAGCAAGCATCACTTTACACTGCTTCTCGGAATGCTTTTAGTTCCCAACCTACTTCACACTCTTCTCGTGATCCTTCACTTCCTCTGTGATGAGACCAGCACAGACAGCAGTTAGATCACGCTGCTGAATGAACTGATTCTGCATTATCTCCCTGAAGTTCCTGTGGTGTTTGGTTTGGTCACCTCACTCTTTCACACACTTACTCCCACGCATATGTTGTGTAAACACCCTGCCTCTGTCGCCTGGGTTTGCTTTTGAGGTTGCAACATTTTTTTAAATTGATCCCAGGTTACTTAGTAACTGCTCTCTTCCCGGTCTCTGATGCCAATGGAATTGGGGCGGGATGAAAAGGACAACTTCCAGGATCAGCTGATGAATGTGTAAAGATGTGGTGACAGAAAATGTGCAATCAGGGACAACTCCTTGGTGCCTCCCGTTGTGACTGGGTGGGTGTTAACACAGAACCCTGGGCAGAGGAAATGGTGGTTAGGAATCAAGATTAACCAACCCTGGAACGCTCTGGGACTCCAGCAGTTCTTTATTAGTCCTTAACTCATCAGTGAAGCAGGGTTTAAGAGTTTAAGAGCAAGGTCACGGATTGCAGGTTTATGTCCTTCCAGATTCCTATTCCGAAAACAGGTCCTAGGGTAATAGGAGGTGGGGCTTTGGAAGGTGACTATGACCCAAGGGTGAAGCCATCAAGAATGGGATTGGTATTTTTATGAGAAAACCAACTAGTTCTTTTCCTGTCTGATCAGGACAAGCCAGGAAACAGGAAGTTGGTCCTGACCAGACAGTCTGCCAACACTTTGATCTTAGAGTTCACAACTTCAGGAATTGTGTAAGTTTCTGTTGTTTATGGCTCCCAGCTTGTGGTATATTGTTACAGCAGAGGAAACTAAGATGTAGACACAATGTCTCCTAGAATCAAGCTGGTGTGCTTCTTCAGGCTGTAGGCACTTTTCATATCCCAGCAGGGCTTGGGAGTTGTGATCCTACTCATGTGCTGGGTCTTTCGAGACACTTTCGAGCATTTTGTATCATTAATGGACTATCAGTCACCCAGAGACCAAGCATAGATGAGGTTGAAGTGCAGAGCAAATTAGGCCTTTCCATTTCTCATGACACCACTGACATCTCACAGAAACCCAACCAAATGGAGCCTAGTGAATCACCTGACCCTTCAACAGAATGCAGTATGAGGTATGTATGCTAGACAGAATTCACCAACTCATGCATTTGGGCCTTCTCTTCTCTAGATCACCAGGTGGGTTTGTACTTTTTATTCACTGAATGAGTGATGTGGCTTACTTTTACCAAACTATCACTACTTACTGGTCCTGGTTTGCTGTATTATATCTAGGCCTTTGCTACAGAGTGAATGTCTGTGTCCTTCGCCACTTTCCCAACACCTAATGAGATGGTATTGGGAGGCAGTCATTGATAGATGATTAAGTCATGGGCACCGAGTCTCCATGGGTGGGACAGTCTCCTTGTAACAGATTTTAGAGTCTGTATTTGTATTTTCTGTCTTGTGGGGGATATGGTGAACAGATTCCTGATTATCAGTCAGGAAGTGGGTCTACAATAAACACTGAAATAGGTCTGTGACTTAATTTTGGGTTTCCCAGCCTCTGCTCATAGACTGCTCAGTCTCTGGTATTTCAGTACTGCAGTCAGAATGGATTAAGACAGCCCTCTTGACTATATGGTTTCCATAACCTTCAGCCACACAAATATTTTTCTTGATTCACTTTCATAGACAGCTGGTTAAACCAATCATGGAAAGATTCAGTTTCCCAGGGGAAATCACTATGTCTAAGTCTTTTGGAAGAACTCAAGGGCACACTTGTTCTATGAGGATTATACGTAGACCAGAGACAGGTGCGTGGAGTAAGGCTCTTAGCCCAGACCCACCTCAGAGTGTGTGGTCTTTCAGAACACATGAGGAAGACAAGCTCACTACACTTGGAAGTCATGGTAGCATGCTCACTCAACCTTGACGCCGGTTATCAACACTTTCTGCCAGATGTTCCATCAAAATGAGGTCTTGGACACTAATAATCCTTCCTTTGTCCTTGCCATTCTAGTCTTGGGTTTATTTTTGTTTTTCTCAGTTCACCTCCCATTTCTCCACCCCCTCTGCCCCCAACAATCCTTTGTTCTCTGTCTCTTCTGGCTTTTCTCATCCCTGTCTCCACTGGTTTGGCTTCCTATTCGCAGAACCTCCAAGTCCCTGCCATTTATTCTCTGCAGTCTGAATAGGCAAATTTTGCTTACATGGAAGTTTGGTTGGGGTTCTGGAAGGATCTGAGGAAGAGCAAGAAAAAAATAAAATAAAGAATCCTCAGGTTCACTCCTTAAGCAAACATGGAAGTTATACCAAGGTGGGGCTTCTTAAAGGAGTAAGAAATCCAGACGTTTTCCATATCTTCTTTTCTTGATTCAATATGGAGAAAAATGTATTGGCCTCCTTCACCAGAAGTGGATCCCATTCCTTACTTTGACAATGAGTATTGAATTTTGACTATTCTATTGGCATCTTTGGACACATGATCTCCACAACAGCTGGTAGCCCCTCTCTGATGCTCTTTGGGTTTCCTTCTCTATGGTTCACAGAGTCCTCGAGTTTTCAATTCTTGACCCACTTGCCTGTAGGGGCCATGCTGCCTTCTGGCAGGCTTAACACCGCGTTGCAGGTATTCCATAGCTTGACACACTTTTCCCACCCACTCCACTTGGTTGAGGTCTCCTTGCTCTTCTCTTCTTTTGCCTAGGCAAACTTTTCTCGCGCAGGCTTTACAGCTTCCTTCGCTCAGCTTATCTGGGATAGACGGACACTGTCACCTCTTTGGTTACCAGCCTGCACGTGCCAACAATGCACCTAGCCATGTACAGGTGCCCAGTGAAGAAGTGATGGGCCAATGCGTGGATGAATAAAACTTGGTAACAAGGAAGGTGCTGGCGTTATTCCACCGGCGAGGACAGGAAGATGAGAGCATCCAAAAGTCTAGTGACACACGCAACGTGACACCGGCTGGGTGGTGGGTTTAGGATCCAGGTAGAACGAGAGGGACCCCAGGCAGAAAGGCTGCCGTCGCCCAACCGGGAGCCGCCCATGCGGGATGAGCCTCGCACCGCCCCTCACTCAATCCCGTGGTCCTACAGCGACCAACACCTTCACCGCCCACCAGCCCCGCGCTTCGTTCTTGGCCCTATCCGGCCACCGTCGCTCTCGGAACGCTCGCTCGTGACCCGGAAGCGCATTCTCCCTAGCAACTGCGGGTCTGCGGCGGCGCCGGCCTCCGGGGAGCGACGGTGAGGCTCCTGCCCCCTCCCCCTGCGCACGCCCTGGCCGTCCGGCCTGGCCTTCCCTCCGCGCCGCGCTCCGCGGCCCGGACCGTGCGTCCTCGCTTCACTGGGCGCCCGACCCCAGCGCCTCTGGTCGCCTTCTGCCGGCCCCAGCCGGGCCTCAGGCTCCTCACGCCCTACGGGCCCTTTCTTTTTGTAGTGCAATTCAGTGAGAGAGGAGGGAGAAGGGATTGGGGCCGGTGTCTAGGAAGACGCCGCTTCCCGAGGCTTGGGTCACCTGGGGACGTGTTCTCGTGGGTCTTGATGGAGGCTGACCGGCTTGCGGCGCCTCGGGAGTACTGAGAGGCAGCACATGCTGATTGCAGGAGCTTTCCAAAGTGATACACTTTATCCGGTCTCTGGGGCGTAGAGGCTCTTTTAGTTTTACACTTTGAACCGACCATTTCCCCGGGAGTTAGCTTTCCAGTTATGAATGAGTTGTGGATAGTATATTGTATCATAGCTGCTGTGACTTCCAGTTTTATACAGAAGGAACGTCCTGGGACCTGACTGACTAATCTTGGGAAAGATTTCAAGTAAAATTTACTCTGCAGGGGTAAATGTATCTCTAATTTACACTTCAAAAGATAACAGTGGCACCGAAAACCTCTTTTGAGTTTGGACAAGTGGCACCTAAGAAGACCTTAGTCATTGCTGCCCTTAATAGAATGGTAGAGTAAAAACAAAGGTGTGAGTAGTTTGCAGAATTATTTAGAAATAAAATGCAGGAGCTTTTAAAGACTCACCATTGAAAATTGTGTCATTTAATTTCAGTGCTAAGCACCTGTAGTGTTAATGCACTTGAAATAAGTTTTAGCAGACATATGAGGTTGTACACATTGCACTATTGGAGAAACAGGAAGATGACATTTGGTTAAATACAATCTTATGTGGTTATATTCAGTGCTGTGTAGTAGGTTAGGGGGTGGAGAAATAAATGTAGGCTGGTGCTTTCAGAAACGTGTTTGAGGAGGAAATAGTAGTTGATTTGCTCTGAAGGATAGATACACTATATATTGGAGGTGACTGAGTGAATTAATTTTTTTTAATATTCTTTATGGTTTGGGAAACATTTCCATGTGGTGTTCTTTAGTTCTTATTTAAAAATTTAAAGCCACTCTGATCCTGATCCATTTCTTTTAAAACACACCATGATCTTACCCCTTCAAGATCTTTTGCTTCTGCAGTCAGTCTTACTTTTATGTAAAACACAACCGTTGAAGAAGGGTTACTGTTTAATATGTAAGACCTAATTTTGCTCTTTGATATCTTGAGTGTTTCATTTGTAGCAGGCACTGTGTCAGGAGACATCAAAAACAATGGTTACTCAGCAGCCAATTTCTATGTTTTATCTATGGGGTGCGTGTGTGTGCGTTCATGCTTGTGTGTGTGTGTGTGTGTGTGTGTGTGTGTGTATGTATGAGCATGTGTGTGTTAATGCGAGTGCGTGCTTGTGCTTAGCTGTGGAGTTGAGAATGGACGCAGATGTGGCTTCTGTCTTTAGCAGATGATGTTAAGCTACAGTTGTGATGTGGTTTTTTTTTTTTTTTTTTTTTCTTTTTTTCGGAGCTGGGGATCGAACCCAGGGCCTTGCGTTTGCTAGGCAAGCGCTCTACCACTGAGCTAAATCCCCAACCCCCAGTTGTGATGTGTTAAGAGAAGTCACAAATGAGACCTATGAATGGAGGTATTCAGGATGCATAGGAATGGAAGTGCTTCAGTCTCACTGAAGATAACAGGGTAGAGACCCTGTGCTGGCAGGGTGTTTGGAGAGGATCAGGGACAAGAAAGCACAGCTTTTGGGAGCTGGAGGCATGTGGAACAATCTGGTAGGACAGTGGTGTGGGGCCAGATTGTGCTGGACCTTGTAGGCAGGCTGAATTTTCCTTTGTGCTTTGAATAAAGAGAAGCCTCTATGGAAGGTTTTACTTAGGGACTTAGGCTGTGTGTCCGGTGGGGATGACACAGTATGTTTGTGTCTGAATAGCATGCTTTGTGTTTCTACCCCGCCAGGCTAGCATTTGCATTGTTTTCTCATCCCTTGTTCTTCAACTTGCTCCCTATATTTTATTTTGTAGATTTAATAAAAAATCTGAATTTACATTTGTTAAACGTGTGCATGCGTGTGTATGTGTGAGGAGGTCTATGGGTGATGTGTGGGAGTCTCTCGTGCTACCAAGTGGGTCCCTTGGGCTTGAACTCCGGTGGCCAGGCTTTGTGACAAGTATATTTACTTCCTGAGCCATTTCATTGCTCCCCTCTCATGCTTTATTATAGTTTGGGATGTCTCCATGTCCCACTTGCAAGGTGTACTCATTTTTCTTTTATTTGGGAAAAACAAAAGAACTGGGACTGTAGAGATGGCTCAGCTCTTAAAGGCTAGACTCCTCAGTAAAAATATAAAATAGACCATTGTGGTTAGTTGACTAATAGTAATTTTAATCAGTACTACTGCTTGGGAACTAGTTTTTGTGTCTCTTTTACTTTTTTTTTTTTTTTTTTTAACTTGTAGTGAAACTCATAATATCGAACTTACTGTCAGGCTGGGAATTAGCTTAGTTGGTGAAGTGTTTGCAGCACACGAGGACCTGAATTCCACATCCCAAGCACCCATGTAAGACGCAGACCTGGTGGCATGTGCTTGTAAGAGTTGTGCTTAGGAGACAGAAGGATCCTTGTGGTTTGCTGTAATCTGTGAACCCCATCCCAATGAGAGTCAAGCTCAGAATAAAACAAAACAAAGCAAACCCCAAGCTTTCCCAGATGAAAACCAGGGTAAGCAGCTTCTGAGGAATAACACCCAAGTTGACTTCCTGGCTTTCAGGTGCATGCGTCCATCCACATACTCCTAATCATTTTCATAATGAAATGTAGCCTATTTCTAGAGAAAGCCGTTCTCTCCTTGCCTGCTCTTGGCAACCATCATTCTGCTGTCTGTTGTCATAATTTTGGCCCTTTGTATATTTTGAGTGGACTTGTGCATTGCCCCTGTGTCTGTCCACCGTCACTCAGCTCAAAGCCGTCAGATCTTAAGTACTCAGCTAGTCTCTGGACTTCATTCACAGATTTGGGGCAAAAGAGTTTCTGTTTTTGTAAATCTTTTTGGCCTGCCAGTAATGTAATGAACCCTGATGAATTGGGAAATGGTTCCTTTTCTTCAGTTTTCTGTTACACTTCGTGTATACTTGGTATTTTTTCCCCTTACCTGATATCAGTATTTGTTAGTGTTTCTATCTGGTTTGGAGTGCTCTTGTGGGAAGGTTGTTGTTGTTTTGACAAAAATCTGGATTCTTTAATGGAAAGAATGAAACCTGTTTCTTTTTGGATGACCTTATTAATCATAGTGTTGTTGAGTTTACTTGTACGTTGGTGTTCTTGGTCACCTTATTTTATGTGTTGTCAGCCTCAGTGCAGTTTCCATTATTTGTAAGCATCTTTAAAAAGCATATTTACCCCTCCCCCTATTTTCATGAAGTGTATGGTGTATGCGTGAATATTTTGTGTATGCATGAATATTTTATGGACGCGTGTTTGGGTGAGGCCTGTGGTTGGATGTGGGGAGTCATCCGGTATTGATTTTCTGCCTCATTATTGAGGTGGAGTCTGTCATTCAAATCCAGAGATCACTGATGTGACTAGTCTTATAGTCTGGCTTGTTCTGGGGATCCCTTGTCTCCTCCTTCATAGGTTTGAAGTACCTGCAAGCTGCCACACTCACCCAGCATTTATATAGGTTCTTGGACTCCGAACCCATGTCCCCAGGCTTGCTTGCAAGACACGGGTTTTTTTTTTTTTTTGTTTTTTTTTTTGTTTTTGTTTTTTTTTTTTTCCTTTTTTTTCTTTTTCTTTTTTTTGAGCTGGGGACCAACCCAGGGCCTTGCGCTTGCTAGGCAAGTGCTCTACCCCTGAGCTAAGTCCCCAATCCCCAAGACACGGGTTTTAACCACTGAACTATCTTTTCAGCCCAGAATCAGATACATGTATGTATGTATGTATGTATGTATGTATGTATGTATGTATGCATGTATGCACACATGCATGTTCCAGGGCAGCCAGGGCTCTGTTACACAGAGAAACTCAGACTCAACCTACTCACCCTTACCTCCAACAAAAAAGCTGAACATGGTTACACATGCGTTGAGTTAATTTTCTCTTCTTTCCTCTGCTTATGCTCATATTTGCATCTATTATGATTTTATTTCTGCTTTAGGGACTTCCTTTAAACTTTCTATTAATGGGAACTTGTTGGTGATTGTATGTCTGAAAAATTGTTTTATTTGCTTTGGAAAAACATTTGAGTAATGAATTTTAGATTCCTCCCTGCCCCCAATCAATCACTTAAAAGATGTTCATTTATTGTTTTCTGTCTCACTTGTCTCTGATAAGAAAGCAGCCAAGATCATTTTGTTTCCTGGTACATAATATGTATTTTTTCTGTGGCTGCTTTAAAGATACTGTCTTTAAACTGGTTTAACCAAATTGATTGTGGTATATGTTAGTGTAGTTTTCTTTATGTTCCTTGTATTTGTTATCATTGAACTTCTTGATTTATGATTTAATAGTTTCTATCAATTTGGTAAAGTATTTGACTATCACTTTTCCCCAATATTTTTCTTTCCTATTCCTCTCCCTTGTAGATTTTGATTAAATGTAATTAAGTTGCAAGAGGTGGTTCTGCATCTCACTGATGCTCTGTTAATTTCTTTCTTTGGATTTATGTTGTTGCCCATTGCTATATTTAGAGGTCACTAGCCTTGTTCCTGTATCTAGTCTATTACTAGTTCAGTCCTTCTGTTCTTCTAAGGTGTGTCTTTAATCTCAGACACCAGAATTTTAAACTTCTGTCTTGGTGTGTATGTGTGAGCATGTGCCCACATACCATAGCATGTCTGTGGAGATCAGAGGACAACTTTGTGAAATCATTCCTCTTTCTACCTTTATATGGGTTCCTGGGGTGGAGCTCAAATTGTTAGGCTGATGTGGCTGGTGACAGCCTGGTGCCATCTTAAAGACCCTGGTGCCATAGTTTTTAATCTCTAGGGGTCTTATTTGGATCTTCTGAATACTTTTTCTTGACTTTTCTTAATATATTCAACTTTTCCTCTAGCTCATTAAGAATATAGAGTGTTACATCCTTTGTTGTCATTCGAAGGCACTTTACCACAGTGTCTTTCTTTCCATTCCCTCTCCTAAACCCACACTAGGTGAAGGTCTCCTGATTTTGTATTCCAGGAGCTGAAGCTTAAGAGAACTGGGAGTTTGTTTTGGTTCAGGTCAGATAGCTAATGATTCAAATTGAAATTTAGTTTTTTTCTAACTAGAACTTGATTCTAGCAAGACAGACAAATATAGAAACAAAGCAGGAGATGAGTGGGGAAGAATGCCGTAACAGAGCGTACGTAGCACATGGGGCTGTGCTGTCCATAAAGATTTCTAAAGATGCAGGAAGCGTTTCGGATGGGCTTTGGAAGTTAGGAAATTTTGCAGATCTCTCTTGTGAGGGAAGCATCTGAGGGGTGTGTGGTGTATGGGTGGGCAGGAGGGGGCAAGGGAGTGTGTATTGCAGTGCACGGGCTTGGAAGATGGGACATGTATTTGGCTGAATTGGGTGTGACTATGAAAGCAGATAACAAAGGAGTTGGACTGAGTTGTAGAAGGTTTTTTTTTTTTTTTTTTTTTTTTTTGTCTAGCTTCAAAACAGTCTTTTGTATGTCTTTAGCTACTGTATGAGTCTGATCCAGGACAGGCATCTTTTAAAATTTGCCTTCATTACTTAGTACAGTCTTGCACATAATTAATTCACAGTTATTGATTGATTGATAGAATGTTTTCTTACTGTTACTTAGTTACTTTGTTAGTGCTTGTGATTGAATTGTTTATTGTATAAGAAGTCTTAACTCTTGTGTTCATAAAATTCCTTCCAAAGAAGTCAGCATACCTTATGCTGATTCATTTATTGATTATCTCAGCAGTTAATTTACTATACCCAAGAGTATTCCACTATCTTAGGAACTTGGATACAGCTTCAACTGTAGAGTCATTGTAGCTGTTTTTGTTTTTATTCTTCAAGACTGGGTTTCTCTATGTAACCTAGGCTGTCCTCGAACTCACACTATAGACCAGGCTGGCTTCGAATGCACAGATCTGTTTACCTCTGCCTCCTGAGTTCTAGGATTAAAGATGGGTACCACCACTGCCTGGCTCTACTTTTTTCACTAACAATGACAAAATTTATGTGTGTGATTGTTTTCCTTGCATATATATCTATGTAACATGTGTGTGCAGTGCCCTCAAGAACTAAGAAGAAGGTATCAGATCCCTGGAATCCTAGCTACAGGTAGTTGTGAGCCATTATGTGCTTACTGGGAATTAAATGAAGATCTTCTGGAAGAGCAGGCAGCTCTTGAAAAACAAGACAAACAAATAATTTAAGCTACATTTTAACTTTAGTGAGAATGTTACTAAGTTATATCATAAGTATTATTCTTACTGTTTTAATAGATAAGCATTTTAAGAGGTTTATTTGCTATTTTTATTTTATATGATGTGTTTGCCTAAGTGTGTGTGTTTGTGCACCAGGTATGTACAGTGCGTAGAGGCTTTAAAGCTGTCAGATCCTCTGTAAGTGGAGCTATAGATGGTTGTGATCCACTATATGGGTGTGGGGAATTGAAACTAGGTCCTTGAGAAGAGCAGTGGGTGCTGTCTGTTGCAGAGCCATCTCTTCATGCCCTCCATTGTATCTTTTGAGGCTTGAAGTCTTTCACTGTGCTGATGGTCTTTCCATCTCTGCCACTCTCGATAGGGTTAAAATGCAAGCATCTGTGCCCAGCTCTTTTTTCTTCCCCACATGGGTCCCAGGAATTGGAACTCAGGTCCTCATGATTGCATGACAGACCTTACTGATAAAATGTCTTCCCAGCCCCAAATTTTTCATCTTCTATGTGCTGGAATAGCTTAACAGCAACCAGGATATTTGACATTGGTTAAGGTAGAGTATGTGTTCAATATTTACTGTTTTAGTCTTTTGCAATTAAATCTGTTGCTTTTCTTCCTGATCACTATCAGGTTTGGTGGGAAGTAGGGCAGTAGCTTAAAGATGAAAATAATTTTCTTCGCTTGTATAGCTGACCATTGTTTAGAATCATGTAGTGAGAAATCCTTTATCTGTTGAGGCATAACCTTCAGCACACATAAAAATATCTGCATTTGTTTCTTTATTGTCTGATTAAGCATCTTTTAATAGCGACCATTGGTAAGTTTATTTGAAAACTAATTTAAAAAGTAGTTTTTACTATTTAGACTTTTGTCTGTTTTTAATAATGAGGCCCTGCTATGTGCTTTTTTTTTTTTTTTTTTTCCTATGTAGTTACTTTCTTGCTTTTTTCGGAAAAAGTTGTTGAGAGAGAGGTTTTCACTGGATCTCCTGAACCTGGTTATGGTGATACATTAATTTGCTGGTTTAGCAGGATACAATATATAAAAGTATAATTGTCTCTCATTTTCGTTTTCATTTTAGATTATTTTGTGTGTGTGTTTGTGTTTATGTATGTTCACCATGTGCATGTTTCATGTCCATGGAGGTCAGAAGAGGTGATGGGTCCTTTAGGCCTGGTATTATAGATGGTTGTGAGCCGCTTTGTGGGTGCTGGAAACTGAACTCAGGTCCACTGTAATAGCAACAAGTGTTCTTAACTACTGAACCACCTCTCCAGCCTTTTGTTTCTGTAGCTCCAGAAGCCTGGAGAATTGTGCTGATGTTTTTAGTACCTTATATGGAACACTGTATTTGCATGTGACCTGTGCATATCCTTTTGAAATTATTTCTTGATTAGTTAAAGTATCTAACACAATTCCTGTGTTGTTTAGGGAATAATGATAATGAAAAAGTGTAAGCATATTCAGCATTTTTTTCTTTGTTCTTTTCAATCTGTGTTTGTTGAATCCACCAAGGCAGAACCTGTGGATTTGGAGGGTCCAGTATACCACTGAGTGATTTACACAACAGAAATGTACAGCACAAAGGTCTGGAAGCCAGAAGCCAGGTGTTGGCAGAGTTGATTCCTGAAGGCTCTGAAGAATCTGTTCCATCTCTCCCTCTCCTAGCTTCAGGAGGTTGCTGGCAGTCTCTGGCATTCTTTGGCTTTTAGACATACCATTTTGATGTTTGCCTTAGTCTTCACATGATGTTATCTCTGGGAATGTGTCTATGTTCAAAATTTTCCTTTTTATAAACACAACAGTCACTGGGTATGTCCCTACTCTTATATGATGTCAAACTAATTACTTCTGCAGAAACCAAATAAAGTTATATGCTGAGAAGCTTCAGGTTTAGGACTTCAACATATATTGTGTTAGTCAGCTATGGCTGTAACACAATATCTGAGATGACTAACCTATTTTGGCTTATAGTTTTGGAGGTCCAACCTGCGATGAACTAGAAGTCTGTTGTTTTGGGTATGTGGTGAAGTCACATCATGGTGGGAGTGCATGACAAACCTAAATTGGACATGCTATGACCAAAGAACAAAGGAAAGAAGTAGAAAGAGGCCAGGATTCTATTACCCTCTTCAAGGGCTGTCATCAATAACATAAAACTCTTAAAGGTTCTGCCATTTCCTAATAACACAAGGCTCCTTGGGAGACATTCAAGGGTACCGTCATAGTACTCTCCTTGCTCCTGCAGACATGGCAGCTCCTGGTGGGTCTAGGTGGTAGTGGTTTAGAAGCCACTGTAGTTTGGAACTGGGGTAAATGTGGGAGACTCGTAACCAGGAATGGTTGCATTAAACATGGTTCTGCTATGTACTGGTTTTCATTGACTGAGAACCTGAAATTTGTCAGAGAGAGAAGCCTCACAAAGATAGATGTTTCTGAGGCCCAAGGAAGAATGCCCTGTTAAGAGTCTCCCAGAGTTGATGAAAGGAGTCTAAGCTCCTGGAAAGAATGGAGGTTCAGGTTAAGGAAGAAACCATAGAACTTCATGTCTGAGAACTGGCTTAAACTTATTCAAAATACAATTGTCCTCAGTATCCATGGGGCCTGTGTATAAGGATTCAGATAACAACAGATCAGAGTCATTGCACTGAGCAGGTGTGGGCTCTGACTGTGCTGTCAATACATGATTTGCATAGGATTTAAATTGAATATAAAGACAATTCTTTCACATGCAAGTATATGTGTGTTTGAAAGTATTTCTCTCTGTGTGAGTGTGCATGTTTACATGGTGACTAGAAGACAATCTCTGGTATCATACACAGGGAGGCCACCCATCTCCTTTGAGATAGGCCTGGAACTCACCAATTAGGCTACTCTGGCTGTTCAGTAAGTGTCAGGAATGGATCCTTTGTGCCTCCCACGATAGGATTACAAGTGTCAGCTAGTATTCCTGCTCTTGTTCCTTGGGTTCTGGGCTTGAACTCAGGTGTATGTGCTTGTAGGGTTTGATTTTTGATCGAGCCAGCTCTTCCCCTGTCAGAGATAGTCTAAGTGTATAGATGGATGGGCACAGACAGATACAGTCCCATTTAGTATAAAGGACTTGGTCATCTTTGGATTTTGGTGTACATGAGGGTCTTGGAACCAGTGTTCCAAGTAGGAAGACTATGTTTACGGCCTTGGGAGACTAGGCACCATTTTGAATTTCTTTTAGAATCGTTAACTTATAAAGAAGAAGTAGAGACCAAAACCTGGAAGGCAGTGAAGAGTGAGGATGTGCTTATGTGGGAGAACTGGAGACTGCTGTCTTGTTAGAGATCCAGTGGAAACATAGCATGTGAGCTGTGCAAGGAGAGACAGAAAATACAAATGGAGTTCTTTATAGAGTTTTCTAACTGACCAGTTTTTGAATTAATTTCTAGAGTTTCATTACAAGCATTCCTTCTGAGCTGTAAGTTAAAAACTTTGTATTTGGATACCACTGAACAACTGCAATGCTTTTTCTGGTGATTGTGTTGGATTTTCTACGTAGATTTCATTTATAATGATAATTCTGAAATGCTATTTATATCACCTTTTATGTAGCAATGACTAGCTCCTTCAGAATGGCATTGAACAAAAACACCATATCCTTTGGTAGAAGCCTTTTCCTGTTTTTAAGCTAATTGGGATGCCTTTGGTGCTTTCATTGTTTATTATATTTTCTGTTTATATTTTTGCTTTATGAGGCAGGATTTCTCTGTGTAACCACGGCAGTCCTGGAACTTACTATGTAGGCTAGGTAGACTTCAAACTTAGGGAGATTGGCCTGCCTCTGCCTCTCAAGCTACCATGTCTGGCTACTTTCTTTTAAAACTTTCTTTTTGAGTTAAACTTATAGTTTGAGATATTTGTAGACTTACACACAGTAGTAAGAAATAATAGAGATAGAGCCCAACTGCCCTTCACTCAGTTCTCTCTAGAAAAACTGTAGTGTATTATTATTACCAGGGCATCTCAGCCACTGTTTCTCTGTATTACCACATGTTGGTGCTTTGTATTCTTGTTTTTCCAGTTTCACGTGTACTCACCAGAGATTGTGTGAGCTGTATATCTGTGTGTTTGTGTGATCACCACCACAGTAGATGTGCAGAAGAGTCTTCTCATTACCCTTTCATAGCCTCAGTCATGTCTGCCCCTACCCAGCCTGGGTACCACTCAGCTCTTCTCTACAGTTTTCTCATTTCAGGGGTACTACATAAATGGAGCCACATGGTCCATAACTTGTGGGGTTTCTTTCTCTTGGTATCATTCCCCTAAGCTTTGTTCTGGTTGTTGTGTGTATCAGTAGTTTGTATCTTTTTACTGCTGAGTAGAATTCTGCAGCAGCCTGGTCATTCTGTGGAAAGATTGTTCTGCTTTTGGCTGTTTGAATAAAGCTGCTGTGAGCATTCATGTGCAAACATAATGTTCATTTCTTTAGCATAAATGCTCAAAGTGCACATGCATTTAGATTCTCCTGTGGTTAACATTTCTTCTCTTTCTGCTCTGTCTGCCTTTCTTTATGCACGTATGCAATACAGTTTTCCCCCTTAAATGCATGAACGCATGTGAGTAAATTGCATAAACCATTACCTCCAAATATTTCAGCGAGTGTTTGGCATAGTAAAGACATTTTCTTACATATGCACAATCATTATTAGTTTAATTTAACTCAGATATTACTTCTGTTAGGTCCACTGTCTCCTACTCATAAACTGTTACTAAGGTCTCCTTTAGTATCTTATTTCTCTTTTCTTGTTTTAGTTAGTATGTTATTTTATGGACTAATCAATTCAATACAGCTTTACAAGATGCATTTTATTCTCACTGGATCATATGGGTGATGGAACCAAGGCAAAGAAAGGTGAGGCGCTTTGTCCAAGTCACAGCTTCTAAGAGATAAGAGGTTGGATTCATCTCTGGTGTTTTGACTCTCAAGGTCTCTTAACCACTAAGCTCTGTCTTCCATTAACTATTTAGCTCATAGCAGCAATGTTTGACCTTCCAGAAACTGATGTTTTAATTTTCTTATGTTGTTGGCACAAACAAGTGTTACTTTTTTTGTTTGCGGGTATTCCAGTCATTTCGTGGTGACTAGGTATTTTCTCTTTCAAATGGAGCTAACACTGAGCCTGTTTTGCACCTGCTTGGTGTCTACTACAGGAAGTAGTATTTGAAATGAAGTTTTGGGCATTTGGGAGTTGAGGAGACTTTTTTTTTTTTTGTTCTTTTTTTCGGAGCTGGGGTTGAACCCAGGGCCTTGCGCTTCCTAGGTAAGCGCTCTACCACTGAGCTAAATCCCCAGCCCCGAGACTTTTTTTTTTAACCCCCCTTTAAGTTTATTTATTCACTTTACATCCCAATTGCTGCCCCTTATTCCCAGCCCCTTCCCCCACAATCCTTTCCTCCATCTCCTCTCCTCTTCTCTGAGGGGGTGGAGGCCCCCCACTGACCCCGCTACCTCCATCAAGTCTCTATACAGCTAGGCCTATCCTCTCCCACTGATGCCAGACTAGGTTTACCAGCTAGAAGAACTTATCCCACAGATGGGTAACAGCTTTAGGGATAGCCCCTGCTCCAGTTCTTTGGGACCTGCATGAAGGCCAAGTTGCACACATGCTACATTTGAGTGGGGAGGCCTAGGTTCAGCCCATGTATGCTCTTTGGTTGGTGGTTCAGTCTCCGAGAGCCCCCAAGGGTTCAGGTTAGTTGACTCCGTTGGTCTTCCTGTAGAGTTCCTATCTCCTTTGGGGTCCTCAGTCCTTCTCCCAACTCTTCTATAAGTGTCTATAAGCTCTATCCAACGTTTGGCTGTGGGGCTCTGCATCTGTTTCGATGAGCTGCTGAGTGGAGCCTCTCAGAGGACAGTGCTAGGCTCCTGTCTACAGAGTATCATTAATAGTGTCAGGGATGGTGCTTGCCCATGGGATGGATCTCTAGTTGGCCCAGTTATTGGTTGGCCATTCCCTCAGACTCTCCATCCCCCATTCTTGTATTTCTTGTAGACAGGATAAATTTTGGGTTGAAAGTTTTGTGGGTGGGTTAGTGTCCCTATCAATCCACTGGGTTTTCACCTGCCTCTACCATATCCCCACTGCTATGAGTCTCAGCTAAGGTCACTCCCATTGATTCCTGGGAGCCTCCCCCATCCCAGGTCTCTGGCATGTCCTGGAGATGCTCCCCTCTCTCCCACGTCCACCAGTTGCATATTTCCATTCATTCTCCTGGCCCTCCCCCACCTGATCCTGAACCCTGTCCCTTTTCCCTTCCTCATCCCTCTCCCCCAGTTCACTCCTCCTTCTGCCTCCCTCGACTATATTATTCCCCTTCTAAGTGAGATTCTGGCGTCCTCGCATGGGCCTCCCTTCTTGGTTAGCTTGTTTGGGTCTGTGGAGTGCCTGGTCTCTGCACTTCACATTAGTTAAGGATTATTTCTTTCAGGTTGTCCTTCAGTGCTCTGCTCAGTCTTTAATTTCTCAAAGAAAGAGTTTCCCTCTCCCTGGAGGAGGGCAGTTTTGTAATCTTTATCTTTCCCAGGCATCTTTGATGCCCTCTTCTTCTGCAGCACCATAAATTGCATGTGTGTAGGCTTGCCAAGCTTGTAGTTGTGGGGACTGCCATCTCTAGATTTCTTCACATCTGCCTTGGTGGACTGCGTGCCCAGGCTCTGTATGGTGCTCTGTATGGTGCTCTGTATGGTGCTCTGTATGGTGCTCTGTATGGTGCTCTGTATGGTGCTCTGTATGGTGCTCTGTATGGTGCTCTGTATGGTGCTCTGTATGGTGCTCTGTATGGTGCTCTGTATGGTGCTCTGTATGGTGCTCTGTATGGTGCTCTGTATGGTGCTCTGTATGGTGCTCTGTATGGTGCTCTGTATGGTGCTCTGTATGGTGCTCTGTATGGTTGCAGGCTTACATTTAACACCCAGAGGCGGTGGGATCTTGTGCTGCAGCTCTTCTGGGATGAGTTGGATGCTTGCAGCCTGAAGATGTAAAGTACTCACCTATGGTTCTGAGCTTCGCTTTGGAGCTGGCCCGTGCTCTGATCCCTGCTCACACTTTGCACAAACACTGGCTTGCTTCCCTGGGTTCCCAAGCTATGCTTTATTCTGTCTCACTAAACATGTAGGGTCTAGGTGGGTCATAGTTGTACTTGAGTATTTTTGGAATTGTTTCAGTTATCTGCTTGAATTTGTTTCCTTATTTGTATTTTACAGTTTCTCTGCATGTACCTAAGATTGTTAAGTACTAAATTCATGGGATGGTTCTTATGAGTGATGGTCTTACCAATGGGCTGGTTTGGGCTATTTCTATCTCTGGATGGAAGTTGTGAATAGGCAAAGGGTGGCTGTTTTAGTCTTGGTGGTTCTGGACCCTCGAGTGCTAAGAACCCATGGTTAGGCAGGCTAACAGGTTTATCATTTACAATCCTGAAGAATAGAGGCTATGGCTCCTAGCCCTGGAGGTCAGAAACTCGCAGTCATAGATGCTTAGGTTGGGGGTTTACTGTTCTGAGCGTTGACTGTTAGTGGCATTACACTCTGACCAGGAAACCAGTTCATTGCAGTGTCTAGGGTTGGTAGTAAGCAGCAGCAATGCACCAGGCAGCAGTGTTACAGTTCTTGAACCCTGAGAGTCTGGACCATGGCTTCTACGGACTCTCAGTCCCCAGGGCTTGGCAATTTCCTGAATTATTCTAATTCTCATCTTTGTTTCTTTACAACCTTCTGTCTCTCACAGTTTTGGATTTCTGCTTCCTCTCATCTTCTGATATCAGCCTCTGTGATCTCAGCTGCAGCTGAGATCCCTACTCCCTGTAGCACTTTGGTCCTCACTAGCTTTCTATAAGTTGCCTGTTTCTGCCAGTAACACCATCTCCTCTTTGACCTGTCAGTTTAGCACCATGTTTTTACTATAAAGTCACAGGTGGGCAAGAAAAGACCAGTGGGAGAAGCCTTCTCAAAAGGTGTCTGTTAGTTGATTACAAAGTAAACTTTACACAATGGTTATATAGTTTGGGAGGGCATATATGTAGCATGTAAATGAAGGATTGTATTTGTACCAATCATAGTATAGTGTCCAGTTCCATTGAGCATAGGCCCTGCATAGGGACAGGTTTCCTGCTGAGTTACTGAGGAGTAACTTGAGTGAGAATAGCCTCAAAGTTATCTAAAGGTTACTAAATCTTGCCTTGACTGGATTGATGCCTTCCAAGGTCAGTGCAGGCAGTTGTGAGGAGAGCAAGGCCTCCTGGAGCCAGAGTTGTGGCTTTCACTGCAGTGTTCCTGGCAGCTGGTGCATTCTCAGAGCGATAAAGTGTCTGAAGAAGCTGGGTTGTCTTGAGGTCAGTCTACCCAGTTGTCAGAGAGGAGGCTGCCTAGCTGATGGGTCCCTACTCCAACTTCCAGGCACAAGGGTACCCTATTCACTTCTATTCAATTCTATGTATTCCCAAAAGTTTCAGTTTACAGGGAAAAATGGCATTTATAAGATATTTAAAACTGAACACAAAGCTAGTATTCTTGAAGCATTTAGCAGTCCTTGAAAGCAGTTAGTGGGCTTAACAGTGCCTAGTCCCTGTCCCAGGGCCCTGCAGAGTCGAGTCCCTTTGATCTCAGTAGTAGTTTTTATATGGGAAATGTGGAAAAGCTACAGACCATAGGGTCACCGTCTTCCAAAGCACGTTGAAAAGTGCAAATGTAGACAATGTTTCCTTCACAGAGATGGGGGCTAGAATTAGGTTGAGTTTGCTGGGCCTCTCAGATCCTTCACTGCAAGGTGAACAGACCAGATCTGGAGCCGGCAGGTTGGCTTAGGGGCCATTGAGCTGCCCACATCTCACTGTATATTTGAATTTAACTCCCCAGGCCTTTTTGTGTCCTGCAATCCTCTATATTTCTTGAATTATATATTTTTTTCTCTGACTTCGGGCATTTTAAGGTAGATGTTTGTGACTTTGTATGTCTTCTAGTGCTGCCTAAGACATGATACAGACGTTATGTTACAGTAGGCCAGAACGTGGCTGACTCCATAGGTAGTGAATTCCAGATGTTTGTAGTGGCAGATCTGAGAGTGTTATACATTGTTATAGCAACACTTTACCAAGGACAAAGTAATGATATAAGTGACCTTAACAAAACGAACTTTTGTTAAATTACTCACAGAAGCCAGCTTGATAGTGATAGCATGTGTAAAATTTAAAGAATGCTTTGACAAACATTGACATTTTATTTGAAATGATATGAAACTAGGGGAAACTAGTTTCAATTCTTGTTTGTTTTAGTCATTTCTTTCAGCAGATTGTAGGTTATGAAAGTCACATATTTTTCCAAATTGCCATGGTAAAATTGGCCATGCAGGCGGGCTTTGCGGTTCTGTTTATGTCTTATTACTTTTTAGATGATGGCAGCGATTACTATGGAAATGCTGTGTATGGTTGGTAGATCAGTTCGTTTTCAGCTCTCATTAAGTAACTGCCTTTCTAACACACTGTGGAATTTGTATTGTTCCTATGTTTGTCTTGTCTCATACAATTTATGATTTATGTACATAAAGGCCTTTAGTAGTTTTTTAGTGTGTGTTTGTGTGTGTGTGTGTGTGTGTATGTGTGTAAGATGGAGAACCATTTCATGTGTCATGTCTAGATTGGCTGACCAGTGGGCACCAGGGGTCCTCCTGTCTCTGCCTGCCTATCACTGCGATTACTGATGTGCTTCACCACGCCTGGATTTTTATATGCGTTGTAGGGACTGGACTCAGGTCTCTGTGCTTACAGAGCCAGTGCTTTACTGATGAAACCGTCCTCCCCGAGCCTAATAGCTGTAGTGTTACTGAGTTGATTGCTAAGTAGGATATTTTGCATCGTGTCTGGGTATGATGGAATAGCCTATCATCCAAGCTACTTAGGACTCTGCAGCAGGAGAATTGCAGTTTGAGGCCAGCTATGGTGGACAACTTAGGGACACTCTGTATTGGAGACACTTTGTAAAACAAAACAAACAAAAAATGGAGGAAAAAAAGAGATTGGTAATATAGCTCAGTAGTAGACCACTTGTCTAGCAGGCATGAGGCCTTGAGTTAAATAGTGCCACAGAGACAGGCAGACAGACAGACAGACAGAATTTTGACTTTGTAACCCATAATTGAGTTTTATAAAGGAGATTAAAGAGTTTTCTTAGTAGTTTAATATAATTTAAGATGTGTGTGCTTGTTTAGGGATAGATGAAAGATTAGGTATTAAAGTGAACATGTAGATAAGCATCACAATATTTCCTACCCTCCCCCTTCTTTTCTTGGCACTCACTTTGTAGACATGATATAGTCTTATGATGCTCTCACTTCATAGCCTAGGATCTCCTGGATCTCATTATGTAGCCCAGACTGCAAAACTTACAGCAGTCTTCCTTACTCAGCCTCTCAAGTGCTGGCATTATGGGCATGGCCACCATGCTTGGCATGAATATGTTTTATTTAAATTTTTAATTATAGATTTGTAT